>NW_007579335.1:40472-91767 GCF_000690725.1 Stegastes partitus | reverse complement strand
CTTTTAGATATTTCATTCATATTTTTCAGATATTTTATAAACTACATTTTACTTATCATTTATCGTATTTTTTCTTTCCTCGACTAAACAACATCTTTTAATGGAGATCTACACTTTTTCTTTCGTCTAAGACTAGTCTTATTCTATGTCTGGAAAAAGAGCCTAAAATGTTTGAGTTTGTAAAACCAAACCAAATTAAACCAGAAGCGTTGCCGTATAAACTCGGCTGTTCTTGCTGTTCTTGCTGAGACTCTCAGGCTGCTCAGAGCTGCTTATTATTCAGACCAGACAGCGGTTGTTGTGGTTCTGACCTTGGCGTAGGCCTTCGTCTCTGCAAACTTAATCTTGAAATCAAACATCTCTGCTGGCGGCTGCTGCTGCAGCTCTGCCGACGCTTCCTGCTGGCTGGTCAGTTCTCTGTTCACCTCCTGCAGCAAACACAGACGGAGAATCAGCAGAAATAAACGTGTACGACTAAACAACGTGCTAATAGCAGCCCTGTCTGTACCTGCAGGTGAGCTGTGAGCTCTCTGTACTTCTTGATGGTCTGCTGATAGTCGGCGACGGTCTCTTGAGCTGCTTCCACTCGTTTCTCCGACTCTCGGACTCTCGCTGCTCCCAGGTCCAACATCTCTCTGAGCTCCAGCTCCGTCTCTCTGGCGTTCTCCTGCAGCTCGTCGTTCATCTCGTTTATAGCCTCCTGCAGCGAGAAGACAGGACAGATTAGGAATGTTAGACTTATTCTTTTATTGTGCGATTAGTTCTGTTTCTGCAGACGTTTTACTGCCGACGCTGAGAGCGTTTCTCCATGATGCAGCAGAAATAACTCCGTGGTGACGATCAAATGAAGTTTAATAATAGAGCTTCTGAATCAACGTACGTCACTGGTTTAGTGTTTTCTTCTTACATTACATCCTAATATTTTGTTAAGATTTTTCTGATATGTTACTAAAATCTTTCTGATGTTTTATAAATAAATAAATAAATAAACTTTTTCTGTGATTTTAGGAATTTTTTTTCTGACATTAGACAAACATTTTAATACATTTTTATATGTAATTAAGATTTATATAATAGTTGATAAATATTTTTCCTAAATTATATATATTTACCTATAATTAATATATTTAAATAATTTTATAAATGTTTTACATGTTATTTTAATTAATTCTTTGACACTTTATTAGCATTTTTCTCATGTATTATAGATACTCTTTCTCTCAGTTTTCTGATTTTTTATTGATTTTATCTGATACTTTATTACTTGCTGACATTTCATTAACATTTTTCAGATTTTTTAGTACATCTTTACAATTTTTACTAAAAGTTTTCTGATATGTTAGTGCATTTTTGTGACATATTATGAATATTTTACTGATTCTTTATCAATATTTTTAACTGCTGCTGTGTCATTTCTGCTCTACAACTTATTTAGATCCTCTGATTTCTGTGCATTAAATATGTACTTTTTGTTTTTTACAGCCAGACTAGATTCCACCACTAATGTTGACAACTTCCTTCACAAGTTGTTAAAATAAAGAGTCGTTGCTCCTGGAAACACGACGTGCATCTAATCAATCAACAAATGACAAGAAAGTTTTCCTGAGGTGACTTTTGATTGTCTTGTATCGGTTTGTCACGTAACAGATGTTAACATGACAGTAAATGCATTAATCAAGGCAATAATGATGTCAGAACTCTGACTCTGAGTGATGACATTTGTCTGCCAGACCAGATGAGTTTCTCTGCAGGACCGTTTGCTCTGATTGAGGTCAGCGGATAACAAAGGAGGCTGCAGTGCGAGCAGACAGCAGGTGGCACTGCAGCGTGATCACGGCCATGGCCCATATCTCTGATGAAATGACTCAGCAAACTGTGGCACTTTAATTTTCTCTGACCTCAGTCCTATAAATACATGCAGGAGGGCAGGTCAGAGCAGGAGAATGAGTTATTGAGGAATACGTCAGGCTCAGGGTGAAGAGGATCCAGATCCCCGTTTTTAATCCACTGAACCCCCAACAGCTGCTTTTTTTTGCACCTTTCACATCATTTTTACTCTCAGTAGGCCCAATTTTTACTGTAATATGAAGTCCTGCACCTCGATGGAAACAGCACTAGAAGTAGAGAGAACTCAGATGTTATAATGCCACAAACAGACAAAAACTAAAGCTGCATTTCTTTGATGATCTGTTTTTTTCTAAGAGCCTCAGTAAAAAGCAGCTGGACTTCTCGTTTTGGTTCTTGAAGATGTTTCACCTCTTGTCTAAGAGGCTCCTTCACTTCCTCAGAAGGTCAAACATCTTCAGGAACCAAAAAAAGACGTCCTTTAACTTGTTTTTACAGAATTTCCATGACCTGGATGACTAAGAACTGACACAGACATTATTTCTTTTTACAAAAACTGAAAGAAATTATTCCGTTTTCAAAATTCCTTCAGGCGTTACCAATATTGTGAATAAAATGGGGGCTCTGCCGACTATAGCTAGACGGTTTGACTGTGTCTATTCATATGTTTCACCATGCTGAATGTATCCTCCAACAACCTGCTGCTCTGCCTTCAATTTTTGAGCCATGCAACTTTTATTTTATTGATCAAGTATGTTTTCTTTTCCTCTCAGTCGCTCCTGTTCTCTACTATCTGCTCTGTTCAAGCACAGCCTCCAGTTCAGCTGAAATTTCTCTGAATTTTAGTTAAATTACTGCCGGTTGCAGCTGAGTGAGTTCTATATTCAAAGTTGCGCTGTGGATTGCAGAATTTTTCGTTTTTTTCGTTTTCTGCTTTGCGCAAATGGTTTATTTTTGGCAAATTTATAACTCAGACATGTAGAATGAAGTGAATTTAAGCTTAGAATGTGGTCGCTTTCCTTGACAGTACCATGATACATTCACAGACTGTCAGAAAGCTAAAAAATCTGATAATTCTTTCTGTTTTTATAGCTCCTGCCTCCCATGAATGCTGTAATTTTTGCATTTTCTGTCAAGAAAATGGGCTTTTTCAACCCTCTGGTGAATTTTGAGGTTCAGAAGATTCACTCCTCTGAATGTTCTACTTAAATGAACTCGATGCTGATTTTCTCTCACCAGGTCGGTGACGGTTTCCCTCATCTCCCTGACTTTCTCCTCCAGGTCCAGGTTCCTCTCCGTCAGAGTCTCCACCATCTCCTCGGCGCCCAGAGCTGCATCCACCTGAAACAGAACCCCTCCTCATCAGAACCGGTGAACCGCAGCGTCACGGCGGTAAAGCTGTACACACAGAACTCTGACCTGCTCCTTCAGCTCGTCGATGGTCTTCTCGGCCACCGTCATCTCCTCCTGCAGCTTCTCCTTCTGGCTCCTCAGAGAGTCCAGCTCCACATTCTTCTTCTCCATCTGCTTCTGCAACTTCACGTGTTCCTGCTTCTCTGACGCCGACAGGTCGCGCATCCTGAAACACAGCAGAAGTACATCAGTGAGGACACAATACTCAAAAACACACAGAATCAGAGCTCACGTTATGTTTAGTGACTCAAACTAACGAACGTTTTTGCTGCCCCTACCTGACCAGTGCCTCCTTCAGCCTCCCGTTCTGCTCCTCCAGCTGCTTCACATGATAACTGGAGGCGGCACCGTCCGAACCTGACACAAACCCAAAAACACGACAGTAAACTTTTCATTCAGAAGAAAACTGGTGTCGCTGCTGGTTGTTGCCAAGACAGACGAGAACATCGTCTGTAGCTCCACTTCAACAAACAGCACCGCTCTTTGGATCTGATCGTTATGAGCTCCACTTGCTAAAAAACCTTCGGGTCGATAACTCGGCCTCCGTCATGCTGCACTCAGAGCTCACAGATGGCAGATCAGACACCACTTTTACAGTCTGATCACATTACAGCCCAGTTCAGAGAGGAAACACGGATCCTAAATATATTAAAACAGTAAATCACGTTGCTTTCTCAGCATTTGATTTCCCATCAGCCTGCAGCTTTATTCCACATACGGTGTAGAAATGTAGTTTTTTGAGCTCTTAAGCAAGCAGATTATTATTATAGGTGCTAAAATGATGACAATAAAACCTGATATTCAGGATAAAGTGTTAACCACAGGCTTATAGAAACGTGTACTGCTCATGTTTTGGAGGAAACTTTTACATGATGCTGCTGGAAATCACGATATGTGCAAAATGCATCGATTTAAACTGACTTAACAGCAGTCAGATAAAAAAAAACTTAATCTCACAAGTTCAAAGCTTAAGAACACATCTGATCTTACAGTATTTAAGGCTGCGCTCAAGTATTATCATTATTATTATTATTATTATTATTATTATTATTATTAATAATAAGAATAAGAATAATAAGAATAATAGGGTTAGTAGTCGTATGATGATGAGGAGGAGGATAATACTACGACTACTACTAATAATAATAATAATAATAGGGTTAGGATTAGTACTATGATGAGGATGATGATGATGATGATGATAATAATAATAATAACTTTATTTTTGTGGCACCTTTCTGTAATAAAAAGGTTACAACATTCATTACAATTTTAAAAAACAAGTCAAATTGGATGTCACATGAATGAAACAGGACCCTAACCATGTGATATAACAACACAAAATAGTACATTTCTTTTATCTTTCGTATGTTTTTTGCAGTTTTTATCAAGCACATTTCAGACATAAGCCATTGCGTCAGTGTTTTAGTTGCCTTAAAAATAGCAGTAGGCAGCATTTTTTTTTTTAAATCAACAATAATCTTACAGCGTGTTATATTCAAATGGTCTGAAAGGAAACTAAACTTATCCTTATTCTGTTATATATGTGCAGACTTAACTAAAACATGAGCGACATGCATGCAAATCACGTAATCTGTGCAACAGAAAAGTCATAAAAAGAATTCATGTCCACAAATAAAATCTTCCTGTAGTCTGAATTAAAAAAAGCTTCTCAGCTTCCTGGTGTCTCCACTGACCTTAGTTGCTGCTGCTGCTAAACATCACATAAATTCTGATTTCACCGTCACTCAACTAAAGATCAGATTAAAGTTCATACGCGTCACAAAAAAATCAACTCCAGGAGAGACTTGGTTCACATCACAGCCACATGACCTTCTCTGAGCTCTTACTGATGCTCTGCTGTACGTTCGGTACCTTTCTCCTCGATCTCGTGCTTCAGGATCTCCAGGTCCATGGTGAGCTCGTCCACCTTCTCCTTCAGAGAGTCCACCTCCAGCTGCAGGGACTCGGCCCTCTCCTCGGCCATCTCCTTATCCAGCGTGGCCATCTCGATGGCGTCGGCCGTGTCCGACATCTCCTCCATGTAGCGCTCCTTCGCCTCCAGAGCCTCTTTGGCCTCCTGCAGATGGACAAACACCTCCTGGTTAGTCCTAGTGCTGAATCTAAACCCTGAAGTTCAATTCTGGCCTGATTGACGTTTGAAATTAAATTTATTTCAGACAGTTTGAACCAAGCTCCAATACAGAGGAAGAAACAGATTCAAAGAGTGTTTTTAGATGATACTAATTTTCATGGCACAGTTAAAAACAGTGGCAGTGCAATGCTGGTTTTTAGTATTGACTTGTTGATTTTTTTGGCCCATAGTGTAATCTAATGTACTGGAACTATCATCTTTATCAAAAAATAAATTCAAGTTTGAATGACTAAATAAGCGATAAGCAACATAAAAGTGGGAAAAAAATATCTTTAGGGAGGATTTAGAAGTCATAAATTGTGCTAATCTGCTCCGTAGGCCTGTTCTGAATAGTCTGATCAGATTAGAATGACAGTCGTCTTCTAAACACTACTTTTATCTGAGCCTGAGTCCTTTGCATTAAAATCAACACTTTAATATTTGTTATTTCCACCCAGAGATATAAATCCTGTTAAATTGTTTCTTCACCCTCTAACCAGCTTCATTCTGTGATGTAACATCCAACCACGGAGCTCCGTCCTCTCCTCCGTCTGCTGCTCCTTACCCTCTTGGCCTCCTTCAGTTGCTTCTGCAGCTCGGCCTGCTGCTCCTGCATCTTGTTCTTCCACTCCTGCAGCTGCTCCAGCTGGATCTTGTGCTTCTCCAGCTCCTTCAGTTTGGCTTTGTCCTCCGTCCGCTTCATCTTCAGGGTCTCCAGCTTCTCCTCCAGGTCCTTCACCTGAGCTCGCAGCGCCTCCTCCTCCTGCGTGGAAAAGTTGAGATTTAACGAGCTTCAGCTCTCATTTCTGCTGCTAAAATAATCACGTTTTTTTTTTAAAAAGTAAAAGCGCTCAAACAGACAACAGGAGGCTTCAACGCTGCTCTGCTTCCTCCATGTTTCTGTGATCTTGCAGGTTTTTCTCTCAGTGAACAATAAAAGCAGCACATCAGGGTTAAATCTCTCTCTGTGCTTTCATATTTTTACAGAGATTAAATTTAACCTGATATGCAAAGAGTTTCACCTGTGGAGACGAGACACCAACAAACACCTTTTCATGCTCACAATGTGTGTTAGGAAAGAAAACATTCAATCGTGCAGCACCTCACACCAATTAAAAGGCGTCACACCTTTTGGCAGCTTGTTAAAATGTTAGCGAGAGAAAAAAAAACAACACTTCAGCATCGAGTCACATCACACCACGTCGCCGCACCTGTGTTTCCATGGCGACGTCCTCCTGAGGGGACAAAACATGAATGAGGACGATTATCGTCGTCTCAGAGTTGAACGCCGCGCCGACGTTGACTTTTCGCTAAATGTTAAAGTAATAATCTCTGACATTTGAACGCGCGTTAATGTGCACGTCGCTCCTCGACGGCTCGACCGAGACGCCGAAATTCAACCTGCAGCCGCGATTAACGAGGAAGTTCACAGACAATTAGGCAGCTTCACTGGTTCACATCGAACAACGATTTAATCAGGCCTAATTAAACCGTGCTCGAGAACTTGTCAGCCTCAATTTGTAGAAAAATCAGCTGTTAAAGTTCATTTTATCCCCAGTTAAGGACTTTTTACAAAAATATACTCTCAAGTCTGGTGGAGGATTTCTGTGAGAAATCAGGTGGAAATGATTTCTTTTTTTTTTTTAAGCAGCAAAAGCATCAAAATCAGCCAAATTATATCATTAATGAGCAGACATTTATATAAATATATGTTTAAAATCAAATGTAACGTGTGATTATTTCATTTGAGTCCATAAACTTGATGACAACAGCCTGTTAAATGCATTTAGCACAATTAATTAAGACAAAAAAAACTAGAATCTGTGAACTAGAACTAAAACAAATAATCAATAAATCCATTAATTTACTATCAGAAAATTACTCATTTTGATTAGTGAGGGCAAAAAAGCCAAACATTTACATTGAAGTCATCTTTTTATTTAACTGTTGGTCAGATAAAATAATCACCTTAGAATAGAGCATTAATCAATTAGCTGTCAACTCGTAAACAAATCGGCAACTGTTTTGATAATCGATTAATTGATCTAAGTAGTTTTTTTTAGGGAAAAATAAAGTTAAATCCTCTGATTCCAGCTTCTTAAATGTGATAATTTTCTTGTTTCTTTCCTCCTCTACGGCAGTCAGCTGAATATGTTTGGGTTGTGAACAAAACAAGACATTTGATCAACATTTTTCACCTCTTTCTGACATTTTATTGATCCAACTAATCATTTAATCATGAAAGTCATCTTACGGTTTAAAATGAATCACTTGTTGGATTCCTACTGACAAGACATTGATTTGCACTTTTATCTACATTAATCTCAAATTCATCATAATTTCAGGGTCTTTAATTGGCTCCAAACCGGAGCATGAATGGATGAAAGAGTCACAAAAACGTCGCTGTAACATCGTACATTTAACCACAGATGACATGTTTCCCCTTTGATTTACAGGCATTCCTTGTAGGGAATCAAGGACCGCGGTTCAGGCCTCGGGCTCTGATTTGACACCAACGCAAACCGACAGCTGTGTCAAAAAACACGTCTATTTGGAGGAGCGATAACAAAAAGACGTCACGTTTGATTTTACTCTCTGCCTGTGTGGGTTACACTCCGGGTCCTCTCTGATCCTGCTGCGTTAAAAAGAACACAGATGTCAACCTTTTTATTCCTGATTGTGTGCGTGTAGTTATGCTGCTTTTTAAATATGAAAACCGATTCTGGTGGGAGCCTCTGTGAAGGCTCAGCTGCAGTAATGTGAGTGAGACCCTGACCTTGCTGGGGACCGGGGCCGGAGGGTTTCCGGGGGAGTGCAGGGTGGGGATGACCGGGGCAGCCAGCGGGGTTTGGGCCGGCGTGCTGGGCTCGCTGCTGCTCATCTCCCCAGCCGAGGCCGAGGCCGAGCCGGACGCCGCCCCCTTCCCTCCGGTGCCGGCAGCTCGGCTCGGCTGCTGCAGGAATCGAGGAGGAAATAATTTGATAAATAAAAACATTTCTAGTCACACAATAGAAAAGAAAGAAAGCAAGAAATCAGGGAGCACGAGAAGATCCCACTGGGTGTAAATCACTGCTGGATGATGGAAAGTCGACCCAAATGGAGGTTGATGTTTATCTGCTGTATTTTAATTCAGATTTGGGCCATTTAATGTCAAATTATCAAACTTTTTTAACCATTTCTGCACAACCATCTCTGATTCACCTGAAAGTTTTATATATGGATACTTAAAAAGATATGAACTTGTTATATTAAAAACGTTCTTCTTTTTTTTTTTAATTGCCCATCGACCTACTTCCAACATTGAACATTGAAATTTGAAGCTGTTTTAACAACATTTCAGGAACTACTGAAGATAAAAACCTGACATTTTCACTGTTGCTTCTCATTTACTTGGATCTTTCTATCCAGCAACATTTCTGTTTATTTGGTACAACTTGTCATATCTGCTCAGTCAGGTATTAAAAGTTCAACTACAATAACTTTCTTTTCTTTTTGTCACCAAGTATTTTATATTGAAAGCGATTCTGTGTTTTGTTTTGTATTATTGCAACATGCAGCTCTATACGATTCAGAAAATATCACTAGTTCTAGTGATTATTATTTATTGAGGGAGTTTTATTTTGATAGTTCCTCAATGCATCTTGTTAACTTTTCCAGCTACCTTTTACTTTGAAAAGCTTGTTAGGACTTTTCATGATGGCTTCATTTTTTGTCAAATTTCAACTCACCTATAATCAGAAATTATTTGATCTACTTCAATAATATTGCAGATTCTGAATAAACGGCATGGTGAGAAATAAAAGTTTTATTTTTACTTTTATTTTTAAATGTTTCTGAAATGTTGTCGTTCGAACGGCCAAATTTCGAAGTGCAAAAGAACCATGCTGAAAGTGGGTCGACGGGCAACTTTAACTTGAAAATTACTTGATATATAAAGCTGAACGTTCACAGATATCATTTAAAATATCCATAGTTTATGATAATAATTTTTTTAAAGTTTCAAGCAAGTCAGAGAAGATCGAGGAGATGACTTGGATGGAATGGAAGTTATATCCTGGTTTTGATCACGTTCAACATGAACCATTAGTGGTCGACGGTATTCAGATTTGTCTTTTATTTCTCTCTGACATGTATTTCTGTTCAGTTGAAGACGTTTATGAGGACGGATTTAGCTTCTCCATCTCCTCACAGTTAACACACAACGAAGGCGACGACACATTTTATGCTCCACGTCAACAAAGTCGGACTTCTGTTGAACATTAAGACATTATTTACCATCATGTTTTTGTTTTACTGACTGACAACTAGACTTGAATATTGACACTTTTAGCACTTCTCTGATAATTCTGGGGTTTCTTAATGGTTTATTTAGATTCAGAAGATGGAGAAATTTCTCAAAAATACTTCGGTTTATTAGAAAAATCACCAAATGTGGTTATATGTGGCTTTACATTAGGGCTGAACCATTAATCAATTTGGATTTGAAACAACTGGCTTTAGTTTAGGATATACTTGACAAGTTCATGGTGTTCTCCTTGTGTGATAGTTAGACTTTTATGTGTTTTTTTCTTTTATATACAGGCTTTTCTGTTAGATTGTACGATTGTAAGGTTTGAGTCTAATTAGCTGGATGACATGAATACAAACCAACATCTGAACCAAAAAACAATGTGTTTTTAGAGGAAGTGTATTAAAAAGATACGATTCTGGCATTTCTTGATGGAGTCTCGTGCAGTAATTCTCCATCACACGTGATTATTAAACTGAAACTTCAAATAAAATCCCAATAAATGTCAGAAAAACCCCAATTTGTCCAAATCGTTGAGCCTTATTTCATATATACTCACATTGATGTTCACCTGCACGACATTAAACCAAGGATTTAACAAAAACATGATCATAACCAGGATACCAACATCCCTGTAAGGACAGGATTCATTCTGCACCAACTAGCCTTAACAGAAACTAGCATTAGTAGCATTAGCTAGCAGCTACTCGTTAACTTGGGTTGTTTACTTTCTGCAAAAACTAACAAGCTGTTTGTTAGTTGACTTGTACTCTACTTATTAATGTTTTGACCCAATGACGTCATCTTCTATTGCATTGTGTCTTTTCCTTATTTTAACGTGTTTTTATTTAGAAATTTAATTGAACTTATGAGTTGCTATTAATAATTGTGCAGCAACTTGGTTTTAAATGTGCATCATTAAATAAACGTGCATTTCCAATGAACCTCCATGATGAATTCAGACCTCAAGTACATAACAGAACTCAAATAAAACGAAATAAAAGCAAAGGAATTATTGTGGTGGAGATAAAACAGAATTGCAAACACCAATGGGAACTTTTAAACCTGTTGAACCCGAAATTAAGTGACATGAGGAGCTCCAGATGCATCAGGTGGAAAAAATAAACAACCGTGTGTGGGTTTGATGTGAACAATGTGGAAAGAGATCTGCGCTTTAACCCAAAATGTTATTCCTGTTAATGAAAGTAAAGTTACGATGAGGTAAAAGTGACAATCACACTCATGAGTAATGCAAACTGACGCCCCGAGGAGGTTGAAAACTGGGCTCACCTTGGGCCTTCTGGCCGTGGTCTGAGGAGGGAGGCAGAGGGAGGACAGAAAGAGGAGGAAGAGGTCAAAGGGCAGCAGGAGAGTCGAGGAGGGAGGGAAACAAACAGCCAGGGTTAGTGATTCAAGGCATATGAAACGGGGAAAAAAATCACAGACAAAAAGGACGCAACGGGTGGATGGAGCTGCCTGTAAACTACCGTCCGTCATTTAGCGGCTACACGCTCCTCCGTCCCTCTAATGATGTCTTTTGTCCTCGCTGCTCTCCAGGGCCTCATCGCTTCCTCCCACGTGACCCAGAACCTCGCTAACAACACCGACACTGTGGCTGCTGCGACCTCACTGACCGCTTTGTGTCCCGACCCGCTTCGTCGGAGCCCGGTTCTGTGGCACCACGTTCACAGAGGAGCCTGTCATCCTGCTAGACCGGAATCTGTCTGCTGTTTTAAATCCAGTTCCTCATATGTGACAACAAAGTGCCTTCAAAAAGTGGACATGAACGTATTATTTCCACATAGCTAGCTGCTGTCTTATAGCTTTTATAGTTTCTCAATGTACCTTCAAGCTTAAGAGACAAACTCACTGTGGAGCTGCACAACAACCATGTAATCTACATTTTCTTCCCCAAGTTGGTGCAAATGCATAATTAATTACCAAACATCACACTCAATAAATGTTACACATAATGACGTGTTTGCATTTCAAAGTCTATTTTTGACCTTTAAGCTTATATTTGGGCTGCAACTATTTTTACAGGTAGCTTTCCAGTTATTTTGAAGTTATTTTAATTGTATTTATGCACTTGTTTCACCTTTTTTTCTGTTGAACAGTCCAAAATCTAAACAAGTTTTACTTAAAATTACATAAAAACAAGGAAAACTGCCAGTATTTTACAAAAAATTAGGACAATTGCCATTACATTACATCTTAATAGAGTTCTGTTTATTTCCTAGAAAGTGTCCTGGAAAGAATTCTGCAATTTACTAGAAATTCAAGGAAAACAAACTGCTTTACTTACACCTGTAAATATTTACTCATCATTCCCTTTATAACCAGATTGATCGTAGACATAATGAGCGTCTTTTTATGGCCAGGATGAGACTAAACAATAAACATAAACTACACACTGCTTTCCAGGAATCAGTGTAGGATGTATCCAGGAAACTCTTTCAGGAACAATAACCTAAATATTACTAAATCCTACACGCTGGAGAAACTCCACCTGCTGGGGAGGATCATGTGATATCATCAAAAGCACAAATGCATATTGTTGCACTTCCATATTTAAGTAGGCGTATGATGATTTCACTGCTCAGGATGGTAAACAAACTGGACAGATTGTTAAACTCAGACACTTTGATGCTTTCTGCCACATTTCTGCAAAAACGATCCTCCTCCTGCACGCCGACTCCCTCCTTTCCTTCCCCGAATGCCTGCCTGGGCTTGGGCACGGCCGTCGCTTTGGCCAGTTATCGCCGCTCTTTATTGGATTAGAGTCGGGCCATTCAGCAGAAATTACCCCGAGCTAAACAGCTGTACCGAGTCAGAGCTGACAGCCCTCTGAAGCCACAGTGTCGTGCCGTAGAACACCAGAACAAGCTGTACTGACACCACAGTTAAATGGACTGATTCTGCACGATGAGGCGACACATGATGAACTGAGCATTACAATAATTCTGCAAATAAAAGAAGCCATAACTACACAGCACTTCCACGCTGGGAATATCAAACATTACTGGAGAGAGGCGGAAGGAGGGGAGGGGGAGGAAGAAAAAAAAAAAAAAAAAAGGGCGATTCCCAACAAAACAAAATGAAACTTCTAAGCGTGACCTCTGCCGGCAACAAAAACCAAACAAATGACAACAGCAACATCCCAACAAGATAATGAGGATCGTATGGAGTTTCTGTACCTTCCGGGGTGCAGGAGTCTGTCTCATCATATTTGCAAAAGGGGGGAAGAAGACAACACACAACACAGTCACCACACACACACACACACAGACAGAGGAGGGCGACACAACGAGATCCACACAACGAACACGGGAGCTGAGCTGCAGCCCAACAGTCAGACAGGCAGGCAGCGGTTCGGGCCGGGAAGCTGCAGTGGTGCAAATGGCCGCGGCGATTTATTCCCAGAATCCCCTCCCTCGTCCTCCCTCGTCCTCCCGCTGTCGTCCTCCTGTATGTCCTCTTTCTCAGCTCCTCTCATAATCCATTCGCCCCTTTTCGCTGCCTCCCTTTTCGCTGCCTTCGATTAGGACTCTGACATCCTGCCGCCGACCTGCTACACTGGAGACGCCTCTCCTCCCTCCTCTCCCCTCCTCTCCTCCTCCCCTCTCCTCGCTCTGCTTATTGTGATTTGTCAGCCCAGCCAATGCCCTGCTCCTGCATTACATCACTGAATAACCCTCCTCCTCCTCCTCCTCCTCCTCCTCACCCGCTCACCGCCACAGACAGAGGAGGGGGGGGGGAGGAGGGGTGAGGCAGTGATTGTGGACCGACGGGGAGGATGTGAGACAGACGGAGGAGGAGCCGCGGACGGAGGTGAGAGGCGAAAACCAGCGGCGACGCTGATGCGAGCCTCTCCTGTCGCCTAGCAACCAGGCGTCTCCTCCAACGGGCTCATTAATGTGAAGACTGATGAAAACAAAGAGGGGACCCTGCACCTGATCCGGCTCATTAAGTAGTTAAACATAATGACGTTCTTAGCTGTTCAAAACTGCACCGTTAAAAAGACAACTGGGGAAATCTGGCAGCACAGGTGTCAGAGGAAATATGTAGAAAATGGTAGAATGCTAGAAAGTTTTAAAAAATGTTTTAAAAAAAAAAAAAAACAGCGAAAATAATTCACTAAATATTTTGCATTTTTGTTATTTTATGTTCACAGATTATGAAAGAACTTGTAGAAATTGTGAAAGAATTTGCTGACTTACAAATTTTTGATGTGGACTTTATTTGCAGTTTGTAAATGTTGTAAAAGAACAAATTAAAACAAAATTATCATTTGTAAAAAATACAGATTTCGACGTGGACAATTTTGTTTACGATTTTGGCCTTCTTAGAATTAACATGTAAATGAATGCCCCTTTTCTGGTATTTTACTAGTCTATAATTCTGCTCCAGTAAATATTTAAAAATAATAAAGTTGTTCAGGGTTGTTTTTTATTGTTTAAAACTACACTGCATAAAAAAATTCTGCCAAAAAAAAGCTGTGAAAACCCTTTAGCAAGAGAGCCAGAAATGTAAATACAAAAAATAAAATGCTGTGACGTTCAAAAACAGTAAAAACTGGGATAATTTAAAATATTAATACAGATTTTTGATGTGGACATAATTTGCAGTCATGTGATTTTTATTAGTTTACAATTCTGTAATTGAACAAAAACAGTAAAAATCTCTTAAATAACAGCAATAAATTATGTTCTTTGTCTGTTCTAGTGCACTGTTCTTCATTTAAGCTGAGCAGTTTTGTTCCGTCGACAGATCCGACTAGAAAAGACCAAACTCGACAGTGTTTGTGGCTCTCGGCCCTGAAGTGTCGGTCAGATGGCGAAGCAGCTTCTGAAACCCCGACGCTCACTTCACTGTGTCAGTAGAGAATAGCACGAATTCTTCACTCAGCTTTTTCTATTTCTGCCACATTTTACTTTGAGCACTGCAGCACAAAGCAAAGCCTTTCAGGAATTACTGTTTAAGTGTGCAGAGTTATTTCATATTTCCACATCCTCTCTGTGTCAGCAGGCTGTTCATCTCGCCTTTAGTGCTGCCGTTCACAAAAGCTGCAAACACTTACGCCTCACTTTGTCTTGCGGAGGTTGTAAATCTTTAAAAATGGGTCACAAACATAAACTTTTATTTTTACAAAATGGCTAGACTTTTCTAAAACATCAGGTTAAAATAGTCTATTCCAACAAACACACTGTAAACAAAAAAATCCAGTAACAAAAAAATGTCAAAAACTAATATTAATTTCAAAAACTGTAAAAGGAATTGGGAAATAACAGTAAATATTTGTGAAATCGTGATATTTTTAGCTGATTTAAATATAAACGCTGATATCTGATGTGGCTGTTATTTACAGTTTTTGCCTGTTTGTTTTGATTTTACAGTTAAAATGTAAATTTGTTCAATACAATGAATAATACGGAGCATGAAGGGATATAAATTTGTGCATATGACAGACTCTAAGGATTATTCTGCTGATGTTCTCAATTCATTGATTACTTGTTCGGTCTATCAAACATTAAACAAAAAAAAAGTCCATCAAAATATCCCAGAGCCCAAGGTGACTGATGTTTTTGCCTGATCTGAAGTCCAAAACTCCAAAACATTCAACTTTTTAAAATGCAAAACCAAGAAAAGCTGCAAATATTCATATTTGAGTACCTGGAACAATCACAATTTGTAAATTTTTGCTTTGTAAAATGGAAATTCAGAGGTCTCTAATGTAAAACGTCAACTAATTTCTGTTGTTTTACAGAAAATTCCTTCATATTGCTCCCAGCTAAAGGTTGTATTGGTTCCAAAGCATTAAAACATCAAGCATCATGACAGTCAAGTCAGTTAAAACTTGAGCTTTAGAGGTGACATTTCTTGCAGAAAGCTGAGTTTGTAGTGTTAAAAAGTGATTTAATAGGTCAATTCACTCCTAAAAAGAGGCGTTTGAGCAGCTATCGTAACATCTTCCTCAGCTCCACTAATCTCTTTCTCTGCACCAACAGCTCAGCAGGAAGAGAGAGGGAAGTAAGAGGATTAATTCAATGGGGATACTCTGATTAGCTGTGAGCTGTAAACCCGAAATACTGTCACGACACGGACACAAACGCAGGCAGAAGTCACACGAGAGGAGAGTAAACGATCGTGAACGGGCGGCGTGTAGTTCCCGTATCATGAGAGTGTTATGAAGCTGACAATGGGACAGAAAAGCATTTATTCTGAGGGAAATTTGAGGCAACAGGCGGCTGAAGCAGAAAGAAAAACAGTTTATGTATCCATTACAGAGCAGCTGAGGGGAATCTGTCCTGATGAAATATTAAACATCTTTCTGTGTAATCGCTCACTTTCTCGGCCTGAGTGCTGCTCTGAGAGGCGGCGGGGTGGAGGTGTATCCGGTTTCTGCCCTCCCAGCAGACACAGGGAGGATCGCTGCCCCCGAGGTCACTGCCTGGCAACTTCGACAGGACGCGAACGGATGAAATTACTGTCCAGGAAGCATTAGCAGTGCACAACCCGACACGTTCGGCTCGGCCTGGCTGTGCAAAACGGCACAATGTGAGAAAGACGTGATGCTCAGGGGTCAAACGTCGTAGTAAGAAGTTTATAAAAGACATATTACTTTAATTTTCTGCACTTGAGGACAGCCTTACCCTCCTATTTCTTAACTTCTTAATAATAACCGTTAGAGATGACCTGTTCTATGTTTTGTTTTTGCTCCTGATCCAATCCAGTCAGTTAATACTTTCTATTTGCCGATACTATTTTCCTAGATTATACAAACTTCAAGTATTGCGCATCAGCTGTGCTACCTGGTTGAGCCCCCAGGGGGAGCCTCTTACTGTTTAATACTGTAACAACCAGAGGGGGCGATCAGTCGTGTTAGCTAATAAAGGAGCACCGTGACAAAGACTTGCATAAGGCTTGCTGACCTACAGCCAGAGAATTATTGGTGAATGATGCAGGGATACATTTGGGCAATGTTATCGTGGCTTTTTTTACAACTTGTTACAACAGGGGCAAACAAAGAATAAGGCATAGGTTTGTGCCACTATCGGTCTCGTAAAAGTTCCCGTGATTGGGCTCAGGGCATCCCTAAAGGTTGTCTTTCGGCTGCAGGAATTCAGGGAAGGCATGAGGTGGTGTGAACGTTTACAGCAACCGTCCTATGTTTTCAATTAACACTTAGGCCAGGGGTGTCCAATCCTGGTCCTCGAGGGCCACAGTCCTGCATGTTTTAGATCAGGGGTGTCCAATCCTGGTCCTCGAGGGCCACAGTCCTGCATGTTTTAGATGTTTCCCTCTTCCAACACACCTGATTCAAATGATCAGCTCAACATCAAGCTCTGCAGAAGCCTGATACCGATTCTGATCATTTGAATCAGGTGTGTTGGAAGAGGGAAACATCTAAAACATGCAGGACTGTGGCCCTCGAGGACCAGGATTGGACACCCCTGATCTAAAACATGCAGGACTGTGGCCCTCGAGGACCAGGATTGGACACCCCTGACTTAGGCCTACTTATCTCCTCAATTTTCTTCTATTCCTTCAAACTTTGCACAATAAACTGTATCCAAAAATTGGACATACCCACAGAGACATTACTCTGTCACAACACAATTATAAATCTAACTGAAAAATCCAGGAAACGAACACATGCAACCTAAAACACACTCCGTTTTATTGTCTATTTTCCTCAAAACAGGACCATAATTTACAAAATGAATATCCTGCCGTACTAAAGGAGATCTGAAACTAGCGACAGAGACCAAAAGCTCATCAGGAAAATGGTCACTGAGGGAGCAGATTAAGTAAGAAGTAAGAGGATTTTCTCACAGACTTCTACACAATCAGACTTATTTTTGCTGCCGGAGGAGTCGCCCCCTGCTGGCTGTTGGACAGAATGCAGGTTTAAGTAACTTCACTTTTCAGACCAAGAGGTTAATGTGAAAAAACTGCTTCCTAAACGCGTTTATAATTGATTGAACTTCATTGGAAGTGAAGGAAATTTTTGCTATAAATACTATAGAGGCATACTGTATGTTTTTTGTAGCTGAAAAATAAGAATCCTAAATTTTAAATACATAAATAAGTATAAACGTAAATAAAACTTAGAATTATTGCCTGTGCTATAAAAAGTATATATAGAATACACATATAAATACACATGCACATATACACATATATATTCTATGTGTACATGAATGAGAATGTTACTGATTTATTTAATTAGTTCACATTGTACTGGATCTTTTACATGATTTATTCTTATTTATTCTTCATATATATTTATTGAGATCTGAACACTACTTCTGCTCTCTCGAGGTTTATAGGCAGAACATAAAGGCTAAATTGCAAAGGAAGCTAGATTTCACTTCAGGCTGAACTATTCAGAGTAGAGAACTGCTCAAGTTTCCTATTATGGATTGTAAATGGGATGCACGCATCACCTATTTCCACATTTGAGAGCTCAGTTATATCCAGACTCTGAACATCTAAGCCTCCCGGTTCAAAGTTCCCTGCCGAGGAGGAGACGCAGCGCCGAGAAGACGATAAAGCAGAGGCGAGCTGACAGGAAATCTTTACTCTGCAGGTCTCTGCAGGCGGGAGGGCGGTTGATTTCACCTCGGTCACAGTCTGACATTTTCTAGACAGAGCGGCAGGGAAACGCCTGCATGTATGAGTCAGCGGAGGAGGTTCGTTAAAGAGCACCGGACTGCCAGCGAGGATCTCATGATGAACCACCGGGTGGTGCAGCTCTGAACATGTAAAGACATTAGGTTTTCATGGTGTCAGACTATAAAGCTGTGCAATAGATTAGCATCTGTTGTATAATAGACGACCCTAAGCATACAGAGTGTTAGAGAACTATCTATAAATAATGTAGATAAATGCTCAGAAAAACTGTGGCAAGTTCTCCCAGGCGTTTAGAACAACCTTGGAGAATTAGAGCTGCTTTAAATGCAAAGGCTGGTCACACCAAATATTGATTTAATTCAGGTTTTTTTCCTTTCCTCCGCACAAACTTATTTTAAACCAATTTTAAACTGCATTAGCATCAAAAAGAAGTGATTCAGAAAGACTGTAAAGTTTGGTTACATTCTGGACACGTCAGCTAAACAAACTCCAGCTGCAACAACGAGGACAACGAAGGTTAGAAATCTAAATATTAACGACAATAATAGGTTGCCAGATCTGTTAAATAAGATAAAAATCAGTGTTCATTAATCCTTAAGTGGGTAAACGTGCTGTCCAGTAAAGGGGATAATCCAAAAATATAGGAACTTGAGTAGAAAAATAAAAGTAAACAAGAAATACACATAAGTACTGGTGATATTGTACAGATTCTTCCATGTGTAGAAATTTAGATATTGCCAAGATTCCTCTGGATCTGTAATGTACACATAGATCTGAATGTGCCCCTGGAAACCCATCACACCTTCAGACGCTCTACGTCCACGTTATCTGGAGTCTGCAGCTAGAAATTCTGTGATTCTCTCCAAAAGCTGCAACATCAGTTCCTGTCTACACACTTGAAGATAACTGGTTATTCAGTCTATAATCATCTGGAGCCTTCTGCTCGATCGTCTCCGATTTGCTTGAAACACTTTTATCATAAACTATAAATATTTAAAATGGTGTCTGTGAAATTTCAGATGGATATATCGAGGACTTTCTAAAGCCAGAAATGTTCACTGTTGTTTCTCATCATGCCAGTGAATCAGAATCTGCACTCATGGACACGTACATCAAATTATCTCTGATTATGAGCTAATTTTTTTATTATTTACATTGAAGCTGTCATAAAAAGTCCCATCTTTGAGCACACATAGACAGAAAAATTAAGTTATTTAGACCATCAGCTAGGGATGCATGATACATCGGTGACCACATCGGTATCGGCCGATATTAGTGTGTTATCCCATGTACCGGTATCGGTCCGATGAACAAATTTAGCCGATGATTGTCTAACATCAGCGCCTTCGTCTCAACATTTGATATTGCTGCTATTTCACAAATGTTTTTACTTGAATAGTCCTGGACTTGAACATTAAATATGTTTTACTTTTGTTATGTACTAAAGACAAGCTAAAGACTATGTGGTCTAATTTGGGCTTCTTTTGAATAGTTTTCCTATTTTCACAGCACTTCCTTATACTCATTTTTCAGTGTGAACAAAAATTGAACATAGACATCAGTAATATCGGTTATCGGCGATATCAGAAATCTTGATATCGGTATCGGCCAGAAATTTTAATATCGTGCATCTCTACTATCAACAAATACTTTTATTTTTGCGGTACAATACTTACCTGCTCAATCAGTGATAACTGTTCAAACATTTTATTTTTGTATATTTTACAATAAAAAGTATTCTATATGTTTTGTTTAGTATTACTGTGACATGCAGCTGCGTACAATTCAGAAAGTATCACTAGCTGACTTGTGCATTGTCAGTATTTATGTTAATGTGCTCATCTTTTTTATACCTCAACTCACTAATAATCAGAGATTACAAAATCTACTTGTCCGATATTACAGATTCTGAATCAATGCCAGAAATAAAAGTGAAGATTTCAGGCTTTTATCTTTAATAGTTCCTGAGATATTGTCAAACAGACTCGAACTTAAAAGCCCAAGAAAATGTGCTGAAAGTGGGTGGACGGGCAATTTAAAAAAAAAAGATTCTCTAAAAGTATTTAATGTATGAAGTTAAAATTTTACGACTATCTTTAGAAATCTTCCTATTTTACATTTTCAAAATTTCAAGCAAACCACAGACGGTCGAGCAGAAACTGTTATAAATATTTGATGATAGAAAATCGACTAACTTCTAAAACTAGAGTTTCCCCAGTAGAGCTTCGGTGTTAAATACCAGCACAATACGCTCAGCGACTGAGATGGTGAAGCCTGTTTTTCCACTTGAACATGCATAAATATGCACAGAGAGCAGACGGACCAAACACGCCACGTGACACAACTCGACCAATGCACACAGACCAGAGCGGTGAGGTGACGATGGAGCTTCCATTCAGCTTCCATTCACACAAACACGGGAGGCCTCGGCACAAAAGACCAGCAGCGGCGGCGGCGGCAGGGTGGCGGGCTGCGAGGGATCATGGGTAAATGAGGATGTGAGGCCCTGTTGCCATGCAGCAGCGAGGCCATTCGCAGCCACGGTTACCACGGTTACCACGTTTCAATCATCATAACATTAACCACTGTACCGAGGTCAGAGAAACATGCAGCACCTTTTTGGGTTTCACTCCTCGCTGCGTGATCGGAGAGAAGGAGGGAAGGAAGGAAGGGAGGGTGAAGGTTAAAGAGATTTGGCATGCTGGAGGTGTTGGGGGGGTTTGGTGCTCTGAAAGGTGGAGCCAATATGTTCACTTTCACACACTCATGTCTTCGTTTGGTTGTGTTTCTAACAACCCGCACATATTTTTTTTTTAAAAAACAAAAACCTCTGAAAATGTGTGAATTCTGTGTGAATAAAACAAGTTCTTGTTATCGTTGTCTTTATATTAATAAAACACACATTCGAAATCATTACAATTTTCAAATAACGTCTAAAAAAATTCAGTAAAATGACAATTTGTTCTTTGTTTTTTTGTACAAAACTAAAACATTAACTATGATCACCTCTGCTCAGTGACTAGTTCTGTCACAAAGCAAGCTACCTGCACTCTTCTTATGCTTTTAATAGTGTTTTACGACTGCAAGTGATCACGTCATTACTTTTGAGAATTAAAGCCTGTCTTTTAATAGTATTATCTTTACATAAATATAACACATTCTGATTCAGTCATTTTTCCAGATATTGCTCAGTGAAAAGTATTTTTTCCACATTTTTACTGTAAATATTTATCTTGTTTTTTCACAGATTAAGCAACAACAAAAACATCAACTCTGATATTTAATAAAAGTGAAGCACTGTATACTTTAAAAAAAAAAAAAAAAACTTTGTATATTGTTTTATAACTGCAAGTGATCTGGTCGAATTCCTTCTAAATGCAGACTAATTTGGCAGTAAATTCTAATTAATTTGGCTCTTTAGCTTTTCTTTTCAGCAGCAGCACATTAAAAAGAAGTCCAGATAAGCTAAGCGAGCTCCTAAATGTAAAGAAATCTCTCAGTTTTACATTCACAGAAGCAGTCTGTAGGTTTAAATTTGGTTTTATGAGGGGTGATCAAAAAGTTCTGGGACTGTTCCTGGTGCACAGAGCGCATCATGGCCATGTATGTGCAACATATCTGAGAAAGTCAGCAGCTGGATGATCCAACGTTCATGTGGAGGATCATAACTGTTACCAGCTACCATCAAGAGAAGGAACAAGTTTTTACAGTGAAAGAGTTTCCAAAACCAGACAAGGTGGATCATTTCAGGAGCACCAACAGCATGCTCATCCTTCTCTTGAGGTTGAGGAGCCTGGACTTAATCCCTCAGAGTTGTATTGTAACATACTGAGGCGTCTGAATGAGAACATTCAGAACAAAACACCTGAGCGGTGGCGTGACGCCATGTGGGAGCTGCCATACGCTGTGCAGCCAGTCACAGTGTGGTGGTTATGAAAGGGCTTTTTGGCAGCAACAACACAATCGTCTCTTTCTTTACCGGCCACATTTGGCTCGCTGCCACTTCTTCCTCTTCCCCAAGCTAAAACTCAACTTGAAGGGTCACAGTTGAGGTGATTCAGCGCACATCGCAGATGGCGCTTAATGTGTTTACACAACAAGGACTTCCAGGGAGCGTTAGAAGTGCTGCAGGAGCTCTGGGAGCAGAGCATCGCTGCACAAGGAGCTACTTCAACATGGATGGATGCCAAATTTTAAATCTGGTACATTTTTTATTTTATTTTTTTTACAGGCACAGTCTAGGAGCCTTTTGATCACACCATCAAAAAGGAGCTATTATACTGGATAACCAGGATGTTTATCTGCCCCTTGAAGAAGAGACGCATCATTAATTCTTGCTGTGAGTTTGTCTTTTAAAGATGACATTAATCTCAAGGAAAATGACCACAGCTGTGATAATTCCTATGAAACATTACTTTAGTGGACACGAGCATCAATTCCAGTTAAAAATACGTCTAAAACATAATCACTTGCAAAGTTCTTCTCAATATTTTGGAGCACTGTTGCAGCTATTTTCAGGACATTATGGCCTTTTTACTCCTGTGGAGCTGGTATGAAATATGAAGTATAAATTAAAGCTTTTTCTGTTCATATCATCTCCTGAATTGTGTGCACTTTTAATTTAATATCAGATCAAATATACTATACTGGTCCTCCATACGTGGGTGTAATTGTAGGTAAACAGCTCCCTCTGCTGGTCGTATAAGAAAACTCCTGATTTTAAAAGCTCTAATGTGGACTTTTAGTAAATTTAGAATTATTTAATCGTGTTTAAAATGGGAAATATTTAGCTCAATACAATGAAAACATTCACAAATGCAAAGCAGCATTTGAGCATTTTATAGTCAGTACTTTTTAAATATTTCAGGAGATGAAAGGAAGACATGATCAAGAAAGCATTTACACTAATCCCTAATCCTTTTTCTATGTCTATTTGCACATCCGTATAAAAAGAAGAGCTTTTTGAATAGTTTCTATATTATCTTAAATTATTTAGACGTATTTATATTACATTTGTGTAGTACTTTTTTTAAAGTTTTCACTTCACTAACAAAAATAAATCTTACAACAGATGTGTTTAGTCGTCTAAATGCGATTGAGAAATGTATCTGTCAGTCTATCAATTGCAGTCACTTTACCTCACACACCTGCTACTAACAAAAGCTGTGAAAGCAGCACTTTTTTGTCAGAAATAAATAAAATACTAAGTGTTGAGTCACAGTAAAACAGCAGAGAGTAGCTCATTTTGTTCCTCCAGAAGCCAACGGGACAGAAAAACACAGCATTTAGTTCAGAGTGGGTGTCTGTGCAGGTGTGCATGCATACAGGTGTGAGTGCAGGTGTGTGCTTCCATATCTGCTCCCGGTTTCCTGCAGAGGAACGTTGGGTCACAGAGCAGCTTGATCTGACTCACCAGTTTGGTGGACTTGGGCGTCTCCAGGATCTCTGAGGAAATAAAAAAGAAAAACAAAGGAGGTCAGAGATAAGTTCTCACATCATAATCAGCGTTTAATCCTCTGCAAGGTATAAAGTCCTGCAACACATCCTGGAGCAAACAGGATAAAGTCAACATGATTTATTATCTGTTAAACAAACGGTCAACACTAATACGCCAGCTGTGGGAAACTGCATGAACGAAAACACAAGCAGCTTTTTCAGTTTATTTTATCCATGTATCCATTTTGTCTGTTCAGATGAGGAAAGAGTTGCTTCTATGCTGGTGATTTCAGTCTTTAAAGGCCCCTTTTGCATTCATCTGATGACAAATTAACGTCTAAATAAGCAGCTCGGTCACGTTTACATAAAAGTCTCAACAGCAGTCTGACACTGTAACATCCACGTATCACTAATGCAGCAGCATCAGGGGAAACATGCAGAAATCTCAGAAACAAATGCATCTAAATTTTTATCTCTGGTGCACAAAGAAAACAAAATGTGGAATTAATTACTCAGGATGTGACAAAAGCAGAAGAAGTTGTCTGAAAAATCTTCTTACAAGCAGAGTAACAATCAGACCAGCACTCCATCCTTTTTCATTAAAAAAAATAAATTGCATTCAAAGAAATGAATATCCACCAAATTATTAGAAATACAGCTTGTGACCTCATTAAATTAGAGTTGTATCCCGCTATTTAGTGTTTGTTCCTGTCACGGTTTACATAAGCAGGCAGCAGATTTGCTCTTCCGTATAACAGATGATGAAGTTGATGCAAGAATATATCACTCATGGTCATAATGGTCACAAACAGAGGACGAAAAACTACTCAAACATAAACCAACAAGTAAATAAAGGCAGAAATGTGTAATTAAATGCAAAAATAAAAAACACTTGTTCTTGGTCTCTATATTTCCTTACATTAGTTTTTCTTACTTGTGTCTACATTTTAATATTTTTTCATGCATGTATTTATTTATTTATCCCTTTCTTTAGTTGATTATTTATGTATTTTTGTTTCTGTATGTTAATAAAGGTTTGAGATTTTAATCAGTAGTTAATAGAAGGTAGCTTTTGTCAAGTAGATTTGATCGGATTCGCTTCTTTCTGTCTGGTTCACCAGATTTGATAAAGCACATGCAAGAGTCGATGCAGCAAAATGTCCTCCAGTAAAAATATTATCATTACATATGATAATAAAAGTTATCTGAAATAAGTCAATATTGGGGTCAAGATCCTGTAGTGTCATTTATGGTGTGATTTAACCCAAATCATTAAAACATTAAGGATCAAAGCCCACAAAAGTGACATGAAAATACTACCTTTAATGACTATAATAACTGATTATAATTGGAGAATAACTAAGAGAATAATAAAACCACGACTCTATAGTATTAGATTTATGAGGTCTTTGAGCCTTAGAGGTTCTTTGGACGTAAATCATAACTTCCACTACCGTCCTTCGTTTTCCTTATTATTATTTAAATGCCTGGAAATACTACAAAATGTCAATTTCTGCTTTAACGTAATATTCAAGGCCCCAGCGAGCGGTTTGGAATTAACTGCTCAGTAACCTTGTAGTTATGACAGGATGAAAAACGTGGGACATGTTTGGCTTCTGGCATCGATGCGAAGGAAACTTTAAATCACATCAGGTTGATCCTGGAACAAGACGTGCTGTCATTTAGTTGAATTAATGCGCCGTCATTTGCCAAGTTCTTCCCACTTCTTTTTTAAAAATTTCATCAAGCGAGGCGTCCGTGAGATGGCAGGTGAAATTAATTTTACTACCAACGGCTGGGTTCACCAACATTTTGGTACTTACAAGCCCCTCGAAACAAAAATCATGAAATTTCCCTCGAAACACATACAAGAACACAGAAAGTAAAGCGATTTCAGTGCTTTACTGAGGGTTGCTGTTGAGTAAAGGAGCCTCTACACTGTATATTAGAGATAAGTGGGAGACTGAACTAAAAATACGAATATCTAAAAATGGTTGCTGCTATATAAGCGAGATACAATGAAAATTCAGCAGCTTCTGGCGGTGGAAGGAAAATGTTGTCCGATTTTTCTGACTAAATTTAGAAATTAATCTGGTAAAACGCAGATCACGCTCATGGCTTCTGTGCATATGCTTGAAAATAAGATAATATTGCAATGATATATGTGCAGAGGGAACAGTAAATGGGTGCTAAATTTAGGTGTGTTTGGTAATCTGATGAGAGGAAATGTGTAATTTAAGCACTCTGAGGTACTGGATGGACAAAGCTGAAGAGAAATCTGACCTGGAAAGACTTTTAAAGTGAAAATAAAGCGACTATAAAACCCAAAGAGCGCCAACACACGGGTAGAAGTTTAATTTAATGGCTGAGATATTTAAGTTGCATTAATCAAAGCTTCACACTAACTTTTTACATGCATTGGTACTCCTACAGCTTTTCACGGTAAATATTACATTTTAAGTGTTACCTTTAGATGGAATGATTGCAAACAGGCACAAA
Source organism: Stegastes partitus (assembly GCF_000690725.1). Lineage (NCBI taxonomy): Eukaryota > Metazoa > Chordata > Actinopteri > Pomacentridae > Stegastes > Stegastes partitus. The sequence goes on along the minus strand of NW_007579335.1, from coordinate 65,515 downwards.
TAAATGTTTTGCACATTCTGGTGCTTTTCTATTTTTATCTTGTTTATTCTGCTGCTTGTGTTTATTCACTCTGGTCCTGCTCTTAGTCTGGTTACTTTCTTTAAACTGAACTGACTGTGTTTCTATAGCTGCTGATTAGTCATTTTAAATACTAGAGATAAGCCAAACAGAGTTTTGTCGGATCTGTGTGCATATAATAACAACAAACTTCATTCTGGTACTTAAAGCTCTTCTTTAACTGTATTATAAGCAGCATTAAACTCTATTATCATTTCTACCCTCACTGTTATAAGTTTCCCGCTGTGCACAGAGAAGCTTCTAGTCTCCACTCACTACTGCAGCACTGCAACTCAGGCAGATACGTGACCAAAAATTTGATTGAAAAAAAAAAGAATAAAATAACATCAAATTTACCCAACATTAAGTTGTGCACATTAGTGACACATTTTTTTGTTGATGTAATAACAATAATATATAAAGCAAATAATTTAAACAAAAAAAAAAAAGGCTCCATCAAGTGTCAGCATCACCATAAATTGTGAAACTACACCAGAATACTGGAAACCAAAAGCTCACCACAATGGATTGGAGCTTTTTTTGTAAATGTTATCAATTATATCTGTCACTTGTCTGCTGTTAAAAAAGTGTAAACAGTTCTGCAGAAAAGCATTAATGGACTAAATATCTTGCTCGTCTTAATTCTAGTGCACAGCAGTGCTTCAAGGCCGTTTCCTCAGTGTTGTCGCCGCCGCTTTACTTTGAAAGAACATCTTGTTGCCAGGTAACAATCATTCAATCTCACTTTAGTTGCCTTCGAGAAACAATTGTCCAAGAAGATTACTTTAAAAAAAAACAACAACTGCTTAACGTGTCACCACTTAAACTCATTTTCTCTGAGCCAGAAAGTTGTTAAGCTGTTTGACGTAGCATCTGGGAGGCGTAACCATGGAAACAGAGTCCAAATCCAATCCCCAAAGGGGAGTTTTTCATTTTTGGACTCCACTTTGTAGGAATACACCTTGGTTTGAAGGAGACTTGTCAAGTAGTTTCATATAATTTCTTTGGGCATTATGGCTGCATTTGGCCAATAAAGAGACCAGTGTTTAATAAAAAGAAGATGTGCAACAGGTGGCTGGATAAAGTGCCGCTTATAGAGCATCAGCTGATTGATAGCTTTCTGGACCAGCAGTGCACACGGAGGGATTCAAACCCACAACCTTGACAGTTTCAGCTGACTAAAATGAAACCAGACGGCGTCCCTGTAATGAGATATGTCCCGAAGCACATTTATATTTCAGACCTTTAGCTGACACTCAAAACCACAGCGAGCAGGTCGGGTTTTTGCTGCCTTGCTGAAGGGCACGTTTACACCAAAACATGTAGGTCCCATCTCAAAAGAGGCTCCTCAGATGCCAAAAAGACAAAGGTTGTGTATTTTGGGAGACATGAACGGACTAGAAGGCAACAGGCAGTCGATGTTCGGCAAAAGCTCACCCACACATTTGATTTTATTTTCAAAAATAATAATTTAACTCCAAGAAGTTTCTGGACATTTTTTGCGCTTATTACACATTTTCCTCACTTCAAGCTCATTTTTCACTGTAATATAATAAAACTTTACTTCTATGGAAACAGCACAAACATAGCGTTTATGTTATGTTATGTTATGTTATGTTATGTTGTGTTATGTTGTGTTATGTTGTGTTGTGTTGTGTTGTGTTGTGTTGTGACAAAACCGTCGACATGCCAAGGGGCCCCGACTGCATCAGCTGAATCTGTTTTATTAAAATGAAAAACTCCCAAGGATGATTTTTATGCCGTCTGTGTCCTCACTTATGATTTTGTCCTTGGTTCAAACATTGCTGCGTGTTTAATCTTCTGATCACGCGTGTCTCCAAAGGCGCTGAAAGGTCAGGATCGACAAGATTTCACTGTGTTGTGGCTTTTTTCTTTACTGTTGCAGCTCCCGCGGCGCGCTGAAGACGACCTGTAAATGACAACCTTCTGATTGTGTGTGTTCGTACCTCGTTTGGGAACCTTGCCGGTGCCGGGCTCAGGTGTCTCCGGAGACGTCGTGTCGGCTCCATCATCAACCAGCTGGATCTGAAACAGACAACACAGACAGACAGTCGGTCACGGCTTCCAGGACACAACAGGCTTTACTGCCGGCCTGTTTGGTTCGGCAGCAGAAGAAGCAGCACACGTTAAAAAGGGGAGCCACAAAAACAAAATCGGGTTGTTTATTGATGTTCATTCAAACGTAGCACTGCGAAAAACAGTCGTAATTTTCCTCCATCTCCATAGCAACCTGCACCACAGGGACAGTCAGGGTCAGCCAGTGCTTTATCACAAGTGGGAGACATAATGAAGCAGATTAGTAATGCAACACCTAATCGATAGTGAAGCCGACGGCTGTGTGTGTGTGTGTGTGTGTGTGTGTGTGTGTGTGTGTGCACCTGTACAGACGGGTCAAAGCAGGTAACATCAATACAGTTTTGCTGCAGTAGCAGGACAGGACAGTGCAAGTATTCACCCTAAAATATGTTTAATTGTTTTCTGCAGCTGGTGTCACTGCATGGTTTGTATTTAAAGATATAAAACTTTACAACAACTGGCGCAGTCCTTTACAAAACCCTAAACAGAGACACTAGAGTAGTGCCAAAACAATAACTCAATTTATCAATAAGTCAACAACAGTAAAAGAACATAAAAAAAACGTATCAACAAAACCGAAAACTAATTTATTTGTGTTATTTTTAAAGACAAAAATAACACTTACAGGACTGACATTACAGGATTTGCTGCTTTTTTCTTTTTTACATATAAATGCAATTGAAATATTTTGGGGTTTTGCTAGTTGCAAAAGAAGTTAAAAAAACAACAACAACAAAATAGATTTTTTGGGGCACAGAGAAGCTGTAGGGGAAAATTTAACCTGAACAATTAATCACAAATTTGGGATCAATCGGTAATGATTTCTTTAAAGGTGGAGCCTACGCTACTGAGGAAAGATTGCAGATATTTATCTAGTTAGCATATTTAGCAAGTTAGCTTGTGCCACATTTGCAGTGCAGAGTCTCAGACCTGCTGGTATTATAATTTGCAAATCATTTCAAAATGCATTGTTTACCATTTACAGAGCCAAAGTAATAAGCAAACACTGGATTTTTTGTGCACACACTGAACACACAGCTAGCAGGCTGTGAGACATTAATCACAAACTTTTCTATATATAAATCTGAACTAGATTGTCCTACAGAGGCTAAAGATTTTCAGCTTCTGATTTGCAAAATACATATAAATTATTTGTAATAATACAAAAAAAATGAAGATTTTATTGCTTTTTTTTTTCTTTTTGCAGGCAGATAACATTGATCAAAAGCAGTATACATGAATTGGAAAAATCTGGACTAGATTATGCCAGAGAGGCCAAAGAATCTTTTCAACACAGTTTTTGGTTTACAAGTGATGCTACCCTGTCAGATGTTTAGAATCTCACCTCAGCAGCCACCTGCAACCTAAACTAAAGTGAATTGGCGAGCCTTGATGCAGATCACAATAAAGGTTCATTATGTTTAATTATTATCTGAGTTGATATCTGAAGCTAGAAGTGTTGTTCTTTTAAAAAAAATTGATAAATATGCCCCACTTCAAAACAAATCTATTCAGTCAAGTGTTCTTCTATGAGGCTCATCGTACTGACAGTATCTACCGTGTTTGTTCTGTGGGTGTGTGTTTACGGCTTTCATACCAATAAAACACACCAGTGTCAGAATATATTAGCAGCTTTGGGACAAAAGTGAGTGTAACAGTTCATCAAATGAGTCAATTATTTTACACTGTTTACATTTTTTGTTACATGCAGTGTATAGTCTAGTGTCTCCTCCAGGCGACTGGGATCAATCTCTGGTCAATAGGAGGCAGGGAGGACACGATTCAGTACATTTTCTGGCAGAGAGAAATTGAGCTGTTGTTGATAAAAACATAACAAAGCATCCTGAAGCAATAGAAAGTGTAGGCAAGCTGCAGACAACAGAGGAAAATATCAGCCCCCACACAAACACACTGCGTCAAATAAAAAGGAAAACTAAATCTCAAGCATCATAAAAAAATAACTCAATCGTAGGTGGAGGTGGAAGCAGTCCTGGATTAGATTCGTAACTCGTTACCTGTGACTGTCTGACAAAAATCCCGTGGCTCTCCTCGCAGGTGAAGTAGCGTTTCCCCTGCACCGTGCCGTCGTTCTTGCCTTTGGCCTCGTCCAGGATGACGCCGACCCATTTCCCGGAGGCGAAGAGCGTGGTGCCGATGTAGGCCACGGTGCCGCGCTGCCCCTTCCCGATCACCTCCACCAGGGAGCCCACCTTGACGGGACGCCCGCCCCCATCGGAGCTCATCCTGCTGCTGCCACTGCTGGTGGTCTGAGTGGGAGAAAGAAGAAGAAAAGACTCATTCCTGGTCCACTCAACACACTGACGGTGGTTTTAGCTGAACAGACAAGTTTATTTTAGGATGCAAATTTGAATCTGCTTTCCTAACCAATCACATTACAATACAGTTCCTATGCTGACAAAGACATTTTCTATCACAGAAATGCAGAATTAGATTGATGCAACTGTACTAGCTACTATACAAATGCTGTTCCAGTTCAGCTTGTTTTGCATGATGTGAATTCTGGCCATTAACTACCACAAAAGTCTTTGTCATGGTGGCCCGATGCTAAAGAAAAAAAGTCTTCTCTTTCACTGCTTTTCACTCTTAATCAAACCATTTCTGCATATAAACATCAAAGTTGTAATTTTGGTATCGTGACAACACTAATACGTACTGGTATTAGGGAGCCTATATTCAATTAATCAGTAACCTGAATGGCATATAATGGACATTTATTCATATGCTGACAAAGCCATTTCTTACCACAAAAAGAAAAAATTGCTTCAACATTGGCTCAGCTATATTAGCCATATATTAGCCTATATGAACGTTGTTCCAGTTTAGCTCGTTTTGAACATGTGAGTTCCGACCAGAAGCAATTAATCACCACAGAGATTTTTGTCATGGTGGCCCTTTGCTAAAGAAAGCTAATAAAGTCTTTGAAACAGGGTCACTGATCTGTGAAACCCATTTGTTCCTTGATCAAACCATTATGTCAAAGTCATAATTTTGGTACTGGCATGTACTGGTATTAGGGAGCCTACATTCGATTAATTGGTCCCATGAATGGCGTATAGTGGACATTTACTCATGCTGAAAGAGCCATATTTCTTTTTTACCACAGAAATGCTGTTAGCTCATTTTGAACACATGAGCTATTGATAGAGACCATTAACCACCACAGAAGTCTTTGTTATTGCTCTCATTGCTAGTTAAACTCCCACAATGCTCTCTGCTTGCCAACCAAGAAGTGAAAACACACAGCTACTATTCTGGATGATGCACTGCCAAAACTGGCAAAGGGTAAATCTGTAGGGAGAACTTTTATTACTATATCTTTTGTCCTTGTGGCTGCTACACACACTTGTAAAGCTCAAAACACAAAAATAAAATTAACTTAAAGTCAATTCTCAATTAGATGTTTTTAAGAAAAAATATTAACATATAACAATAATCGGTAAAACGGATAAATTGATGGAAAAAAATCATCTTAAGTGGCAGCCCTTTTTCTTTAATTTAACGCCACTTCCCTCCTATTTAAATCCATCTATCAGATGACCAGTGACGGTGCATCGAGTCACAGAGGTGTTAAGTTGACATTTGTAATAAAAGGTGCTTTTGTCAGTACACACTGTGCATCAAAACTACAGCAAGAAAAAAACTCTAAAATTAAGTTTCTCTTGGACCCACTGAGGTGTCTGGGACCACACTCAAAGTGAACCTGAGGCCCTGTCCTGATACTGCACTCTCTAAATGTCAACGCAAGCTTTAGCAGCTCTGCTTCTTCTTCTCTCCAGCTACGATGCTACATTTCTGTGATAATTCAATGACAACAACCGCCTGAGATTTCATATTTGTCGTGCGGGGAGGAAAACAGAGTAAACCGACGGCAAATTTAGTTGAGCTGCAATATTCTGTAATCAAAAAATCCCACGTAACCCAATTTGCAGCGTGATGTCCTAGAACTGATGGTGACTCAGCAGAACAGCACAGAGGAGCAGATATTATTACTCAGAGAGAGAGAACAAGCTCAGACTCTCCTTGAGTTTACTGTAAATATACACCGTCTATGAGCTGCTGTTTAACTTAAAGGTTGCACAACACGCAAACCTCCACAAAAAGTGAACCAAAACAGACACACAGCAGCAGCACAAAGCTCTCTAGCATGCACCTGTCAAATCCACTGCAGGCTTCTGTGCTAAAAGATTTTTCATTCCTCGAACTGCTTTCATGTCATGTCAGTGAAATAATATACACATCTGAGGCGCACGTTTGACAGGGAAAAAAAACATGGCAAGGATCTGCTAAATACCCAAACTGATTAATCAATGCAACAATCATAGACCAAATTCTTAAAAAAAAAATGAAAGAAAACATTCAATTAATAGTAAGTTTCTTGAGCTTTGTTGCATGTTTGATGCTCTAATTAATATTGATAGTTTTATTAATGTATAACATGTTTTTTTCTCTCACATAAACACCCAATAAAACCATTTGAACATTTTTCAGGTGAGAATTAAACATGTCAGTGCTCTCTGATGGACAAACTATGTTGTGGGATGCTATATATGACGTCAAACACAATCCTGCAGCAATTCCCTGCAACACACACACACACACACTGATATATCTCCAGCGACCAGTTCAGCAAATTTTTGAGTCTTGCTCCAATGATCATATCATCCCGACGAAACTCATCACACCTTTGTCCTCTTTGACCTGCACAGAGAAAGAAGAGGCCGACGCTTTTGTCTGCAGTGACGGCTGCTGCATTTATCGATTAGTTGTCAATTAATAAATTAACATTTAACTATTTTCATAATCTAATAATCAGTTTGAGGCAAAATTCCCTGATTTTAGCTTCTGAAATGTAACCGTTTTCTGAACATCTTTGTGGACGAAACAGGCTATTTATCATCTTGTGCTTAGAAAAACACTAATTCACATTTTTCAACATTTTATTGACCAAACAATTAATCGATTAATGGAGATCTTCTCCCTCCACTCCATCTGGAGTACCTGCTGTGTTACCATGTTTACAAGAAAACCCAGTCCTCTTAATTAGGCCAATTAACTCCATAATCAGCAAAGATGCTTTTACTCATATGTGTTTGTGCATGCTACATATCTGCTACCAGTTTGAATTTCTAGCTTTTCCCTCATTATTATGCAAACATATGTGGAAATGTTTCTAAAATCTACCGTACAGTGTTCATTAAAGCACATACCAGCAGGTCTTAAGCAGTCAGCTGTCCATGTTATCCAGCATAAGGCCATTAAAGCAAAGCATACATTGGAATGTAGGAACATGAAGAGCGCTTTGTTTCAGTGGTCTCTGAGGTAAAATCACACAAAGAATTTTAATAATTATAAACCAATGGCTTCTGAAAAACACATTTCAAAATAAAGCTGAGTTAACGTCGTCTTAACAGGCATTTTGAATGACTTACAGACGTTGAATGAAGCCAAAAACAGTGACAGCGTTAAACGACCAAATTCATGTAACTTAAAGCTTCACCGTCAGTTTCTTCCTCACGTAGCTTTAACAAAACAGCAGCTAACAACTACTTTCATTGTCAATAAATCTGTTGATCATTTTCTCCATTATTGATTAGTCTATAAAGTGTCAGAAAATGGTGAAAAATGTCGATGAGTGTTTCCCAAACCCAAGATGACGTCCTAATATGTCTTGTGTTGCCTGGAAATATTCCATTTACGGTCATAGAGGAGCAAAAATATCAGAAAATATTCGAAGATGGATGTTGAGAATTTTAAGTGTTTTTAAAAAAAACTCCTTGAATCAATTAATCAACTATCAAAATATGTCTGTGGTCATCCAGATACTGAAGAAGCCTCTTGGATGGAGGTGAAAGATCTTCAAGAACCTACAAGAGAAGCCCAGTTGATTTCTACTGAAGCCCCTACAATTAACTATCAAAATAGTGGATGATTATTTTAATATCTGACTTGCTGAATAATGGTTGCAGCTCTAACAACATCAACTGCTTATAAAGTCAGACAATAATTGCAGACGCCCGCTGACATTCACTTATGCCAAACCTGGATTCCCTCGCTTGTCTAAAGTCTAATTAACTCGCCTTCTAATCCATAACCAACACGGAAGCAGACATTTTATCTGGTTACGAGCAATTACTGCTGCTTCCCGAGTTTCTACATCGCAGCCGCGTCCTCTGAGCTTTTATTCAGCTTCTATTTAAAGCCGTCAAATCACTTCAAATTCACAACAGAAAGCAGGAATCTTTTGGTGTGCACCGCTTCACGTGCACCTGTCAGCAATCTGCAATCAAACATGCATTGGGATTTGCACTGGATGCTTTGTTTAAGACGACATAATGAAAATCTAAAGTGTTGTGAATGGGAACTAACAACAGCTAACCGTCTGCGGCGATGTATCCGGGGGTTGTTCGGTCGCTGCTCCGTCCTGTTCGCCATGTGCTGGAGGCAGAGGACCCGAGGAGGGCGTGTTGAATTATTTAGTGCCACTCTACTCTTACAACACACGCGAGCTCACACCGACAACAATGCTAAAATAAGATGAAATAACAGCAATACGGCCTACGTTCACTGCGATGTAAAACTCACGGTCATGCTTCGGTTTTTAGAAAAATGACCAACTGAAAAGCTGTCGTCATGTGCGAGTTTTACCTACATAAAGTGGGATAAATTACAAACTATAGAGTCTCATAGGAAAAAACTAACATTGTGATATTTTGTTTTTCCCCTGTATGTATTAAAATATTTTTAAAAATTCTGAAATTTTTACAAGATGGCTTCAATAACTACATTTCGAGAGAATTACTCATTCCAAAATGATTGGGGATGTTTTGTAAGGGAGTGAATCTGCATAAAAAATTAAAAAATATATTTTTAAAAATCCAACAAAAGCTTGTGTTTCCTGAAAATATTCAATTTACTGTCATAGAGGAGCAAAAATATCAAAAAATATTCACATTTCTGAAGATGGAGGTAGAGAATTTTACGTGCTTTTCTTTAAAAATTTGCGTGAATCAGTGAATCGACTGTCAAAATATGTCTGCGCAGATTCCCATACGATGGCAAAGGTATTCAAAACATATATTTTTTTGCTTTAGATGTCATTCACGTCTGCTTTCGCCCTCGTCATACAGAGCTTTGTGGTGCTGATTGCAAACAATTGCAAAACGCTGTCAGCAGAGAACCTGTTTTTGGGCAACAGCATCCTTTCTGTCGCTGAAATGTTTCCACACAACTGATTTCTTTCTGCAAACAAATCTTCCTTTTCGGTGTTCCTCTCCTGTCCCTCGCTCGTTTCGCTGAGCACATGTGGAGCCTGCATGTCAACAAACTCCATGTCTTGTAAATAAAGTAAATAAAACAACTCGGTGTTTCTGAGAAGCCTTAAATGGGAGTAAATTACATTCTATCTCAGACTTCTCTTGGAGATGACTCATGGAAAATCAGAATCAAGTTTTCATGAGGATTCAAGCAGCACAAAAAGTTTCTGCGATGTGACACACTGAGATGCTAAAGCGATATATTGTGCGGCCCCACTGAGGACTATTCGTATTAGTGAGTGAGTGATGTTTCTGTGATTTGAAGGATAAAAGGAGTAGCTGAAACACAAGATCAAACACTGATGTCATCCCTCCCTGTGACAGGAAAGCTGCCTGACTCAGAGACGGATGACAAACAGGATGTCTTGTAGTTCTCTGGGTTTCATGAGTCCACCGTCTGCTGATAACAAAAAGCTTTACGAGCCAATTACCTGCCTGTCATGTAGCATCTGCTTGCCGAGTCATAGCAGAGGTCTGAACTCTAACATCTCGACAGCGACGTCGAGCCCGGAGGGGCATCCGAGCCGAACAAAGAGGCGACAATTCAGACTGAGGAATGCAGCGCTGAAATGGATTAGAAACCCTTCCATTGAGGGCAGAAATCGACCGGCGGGAGATGACAGAGTGAAACTAATCAAACAGACGCAACAGAAACAAAGACGCACTGATGAGGGCGAACTTAAAGCCCCACAGTCTGGCCGCTCATTCACCCACCCAGGACGTATACACAGTTTGTATACACTCACCCGGGTGTATGTGTTCCTCCTGGTCTGTGACATGTTTCCTGGCTGGCGAGCCCACCCCTCAAACCTCAGCGTCCCCACTGAAGGAGGGTGTTATCGGGGAGAGCCAGACAGAAGGGGGTCGAGGAGAGAGGAGGTGGAGGGGGATCGGTGATGCTGCCGGAGCGTCTTCCTCCCCGTCTCAGAATCGCACCATCCCTCTCCTGATCCCCACTGTGCAGCCCGAGCTCTATAAACTCCCCTCTTTCCACCTCTCTGCTGCCACTACGGAGCTTCTGTATCAGCTTCCTCTATCTAAGTTTCCGATGAGGCAGACGGTGCCGATCCAGCCCGCTGACGGACGGACCGGAGGCAAACAGCAGAGAGAAGAAGTGGAAAAAACAGTCGAGGTTGGTCTGCTGTGAGTGCATCAGCTGAGCGGCAGCACTGCGCTGAGCTGCTTCTGCAGGAGGGAGGTGGTTTAGGCCCAGACAGAGGCACTGGGTCCTAAAGCCTGAAAGCACGGCTCCACAGAGCACCTCAGAATAGACAGATATTATTGTCATGCATGTCCTCCTAATGTGGGGCGATGCAGAGGTTCAGACCGAGGGCTGGGCGATACAGCTGAACTGTTTATCACAATTAAATGATCAATTTCAGTCTATACAGATATTTTTTGGTGGTTTTTAGTTACCATTTTAATAAAGACTGAGGTGAAAAGGTTTAATTTGACCAACTTGAGCCTATTTACTAAGACACATGGAGATAATTTCTTCATTCTTGCATGCTGTAAATATTTCTACAACTTTCTGTTGCTGAAAATTCCTTGGATTTGCCAGACTTGCTCCCTATTTGCCTCGTAACACTTCCTGTCTAATGACTTGCAATACTTGCTTTCTTTTTAAATCTTTTGTCCTCTTTTACAAACCCTCTGCTCTCAGCATTTACTGTCACGCAGCAAATAATCACATCAAACAGCTTGCATGTGAAAGCCTACTTTGCAATAAAAATTATTCTGATTTAGAATTTTAATGTTATAAATAAATATACAAATAAAAATAAACACACGTAAATAAAGCAATGATTAAGAGGCGCTCAGATGGCGACTCGGGTGAAGTTGTCGCTCCACGCTAAGGTTCGGGATCCTAAATTTTAAACTATTTCCTTAACTGATAATCAATGTTATCAATCAATAGTATATTAATGATGAAAAAGAACAAGTACAGCGGCCATTTTTCTATGTGGTGATGAAGTAATTTTGAACCACAGATACTTTACGTTCACAATAAAAGCAGCTTGATTTTGCTAGCGACACGGCTACAGAAATGCCATCCTGGTACACAAGAGCTGGTTTTCTACACAAAAATGTTGCACAATTTTCTTAACTAATCATCAGCCCCATCATTATTCAAACCCTGAGCAATCACTAAAGCAAGTGTAGCACTTTCACATACTGTTAAAGTCATTTTTAACCACCAGAGTTTAAAATTTACCGCATAATCAACCCAGCTACTTAGCTTAGCTTAGCAATTTGGCGACACAAACACTGTCTCTGTAGACTGCACCCCGTTTTCAATGAGTGAGCTCTGACCAGAAGTCATTAACTGCTACAGAAGACTTTGTCGTGGTGCCCCTTGCGAGTGAATGCTTTCTGCTTGCTTACACGTAAGTACCTGTAGTTCGATCGACCACCTCCTCAGGTCAATATGGTATCGAATAGTAAGCTGCTCCACCTGGTGGAACAACCAGGTAATACAGCATGTCTACGGTACATTTTCTGACATACATGTCCTTTGTTGTCTAACTTATTATTTGATATAGTTTGAATCAATTAAATTATCTGTGATTAACAACAAATATCCCCAGTGGGGATACGAGGTCATGGGTGTTTTTAGACCACAAATCTTTTTTCGTAAGGGCAACTACTCCCCAACCAGGGGAGGTTTAGGGGACCAGACAGCAGCGGACTAACAAACCTCTGAAGACCTGCATAAACTCCACAAGGACAGCACAGGACAGTGAATAGTTTCCATGATCAAAGGATATGATAGGCTGTTTTTGGGCTTTGTTTATGCAACCGAACTTTACCTTTTGTGCTTACATGGCGGTTTTCATCTGATGCATTTAAGCAAAATCATCAAACTCTATCCTAACAAGCTATTTTCTAGCTGCTATTGATGGCATGCCTCTTACTTTTGCAGATTTTTATTCAGGTTTGCTCAGTAGCTGGCTAAAGGGCACTTTCAGTCGGATTAAACAGATCATTAATCCACAAAATCCTACAATAATTAATAGATTTGTGACTGATCTGTCAGTCAACAGAAACAACCCCTTCAAGGGACTATAATGCAGCAAAGAAATAGTGCGAAAGAGGCTGCGTTTACCACCAAAACACTGCTCTCCCTGCACTGCAGTCAGCTTACTGTCAAATTTCTTTCAAAAAAACAAGAACGCCGCGAGGAAAAAAACACCACATCTAGCCTGGAAATTAAAAATCCCAAAACACGAGCGGTAAGCAATTTTCAGCTGGGGGGGGAGGTGAACCAGTTCGGCTCAATCTGATGCTGTTTCATTGTGGTGGAGCACAAAAGGCCCAGGTGATGCTCTGTAATGCAGCACACTGTAAGCAAAAGCCAGCAGATTGCATTTGGGCCCAGCCTGATATTGTGGCCCATCACAGAGCGAGGATTAGCGCTCTTTTATCAGCTAACTGCATGGCTGGAGCTTTGTTAAACTCGCAGTCCTCTCCATTTCTGTGTTGTCATCTTTTTGCAGTGGAAGCAAACGCTGCAGGGTTTCTGTGTAAAAGCTTTCAGCTGGGAGGCTGGTAAAAGAGATGTTGGGAGAGCGTGCATTTCAGCAGCAGGACAAAAGAAAACCCGGCTTTCACGAGAGGGAGATATTTCCCCTGTCGATTCAAATAATGCGTCACTTATAAAGCTTCAGCGGCCAAGCATGAGCCAGGACAACACATCTGTAGGTTCATTATTAAAGCACAAATATAGTATAGACATACACGCTGGGGGGGGTTGTGACTTCAGGGTTGAACTAAAATTCCAAACATTTTAATTTATGTCCAGAAAAAGGGGCAAATAAACAATACAGAGGCTGAAATTTCAGGAGTTATGCAGAGTTTGGGATGTTTAGGGACACGCAATAAATCTCTGCAGTCTCTTTGCACCCTTTTATGCAAATGGAAAAGGCAGAACCAAAAAAAAAAGGGGGGAGTCCTTATCTCGCACAGACCGGCAGAACGCCTCGGATCAAAGCTCTGCCTCCTCACACAGGAGACGAGGACAATGGCGGAGAAAGAGGCGTCACCGGCTCAGCCAAACTCCATCATCTGCTGCCGCGAGACCGGCGAAACAGGACGGCTGCAGGGACAGAGGTGACACTCGGGGATTTTGAGGAGGAACGTTACGACCTCGCTGCACCTCCAGGAGGAACGACTCGACGTCACCGAACAAGGTAAAGACGAGCTTAAAGTTTTTGTACCTATATAAGAAATGTTACCTACATTTACACAGCGGCTAAATCGTGACCTAGAACAGAAACTGCACAGTCAGAAGGTATTTTAAATTACGCCATCAAGGTAAAGGAGAGAGTCTCATTTTGGCCTGCAGGTAATGACTAATCATACTGGCTAATAATCAGTTTCATCCAGTTTAAATTAGCTTGTTTAATATATGAAATATACATAAATTTGAATGTTTCTGAATCCCACAGTACAGCCAGTAATGATTAGAATAAAGACGACACACATCAAGACCGGAGACTAACGATTATTCTCACTGGCGATTAATTGATTAGCTGTTTGGTCTATTACAGCTGCGACAATTAATCGATTAGCTGTCAATTAATGAATTATTAGGCAGCTACTTTGACGATTGATTTAGTCATTTGGATTGTGGACAAAACAAGACATTTGAGGACATCATGCTGGGCTTCATAGGAAACCATTTATTGATATTTAAAGGTCGGACAAATAATTGACTAATCGAGGAACTAATCAACAAATAATCGATAGATTATCTCTAAAATGTTAGAAAATCCGTGTTAGATATTCAGTTTATTGTCACACAAACCAGGAAATACTAAACTTTTTAATCGAATATCAAAATAGTTGTTAATTAATGTCACAGTTGGCAACTAATCAGTTAATCGTTGCTAATAAAGACACAAATATTGATTTTTTTAAAAAGCTCTTTGACCTGATAAATTATTTAAATATTGATTACACTTTACAGTTGTTTGACGCACTGACTTAGGAAAAGTTTAAGCAATGATCAGATTAAAATATCAGACATGACTATTTCAGAATCATTGCTAATTTAACCGCATCTTACTGGTCGTGTTATAGGTTCTTATTCTTCATATTAGAGCACACTGTCGGTTTTTTCTTCCATGTTGTTTGTTCCAGTGATACGTCGTGGTATTTAATTCATTCATTTGACGATTAATAAATTGCTAAAGTCATACGTTACTGCTGTTCTTACTTTTACAAGCAAACTGCAAACAGGAAGTCAGGAAATCAGGGATGGAAGGTTGGTTTAAGAAACGCAACTAACTAATTTTATAGTCAATTAATATTTTAATGATCTTTTCAATTAATCGATTGGTTAGCTGGTATGCAGTCTGTCAGAAAACCAAAAGATATTCAGTTTATTGTCATACACGAGGAAAGAATATCTGAGAATTTCCCACTTAAACTGATTAACTGATTATCAAAACAGTTAACGGGTGATTTATAAGTAAACTACTAATCGACTGATTGTTGCAGCCACATTAGTGATGGTTTAGAAACAGTGTCACAGTAACCTAGTTTGGCACAGTTGGCTTCAGGGCTGCAATAAACCATTATTTTGTTTGTTGATTATTTCCTCAATTGGTTGATTAGCTGTTTGGTTGATCAAATGTAAAAGAAAATGTGAAAAACCTTATTTTACTTATTTTGTTCACAATCCAACGACACTCAGTTTACTTTCAAAGAGGAATAAAGAAACCATAAAACACTCAAACTAAAGAGGCTGGAATCAGAATATATTGTCCTTTTTTTCCCCTATTAAAATGAACTGAAAGCCAGCTTGACCTTTAAATTCCACATTTTGCAACTGATCAAACACGAGTTTCCCCAGAGCTGCTCTACATGAATGCTAATGCACTCAGGTTGGTCTCATCTCTATGCAATACAGGAAAAGTAGGTCAAGCTTTTACTTCATTCCAGTGTCTCTCAAATTGACATTAAAGCACAAAAAAGCAGAAAAAAACCCATCTTTATAGTATAAATTAAAAATGTCTGCAGCTTTAAGTGCATCATGAAAATACTAAATCTGTAATATGGTGCCATCTAGTGTGTTTGAGACCTTGTGGACACTGACATCCTACTATATCAATGACTAGAATGGTGCTATTTCAGATATTTATTTAATATAAAAAGCAACTGAGCTGTTTGTTTAAATTAAGCTGGGAAAAAATATATTTCTATCCTGTTATTTGAGGTGACACTCAAAATAAATCACAGCATGGGTGTGGCTGCAGCCTGACATGACTCTCTCCAGACAGATTAACCAAATTGGATGGGAAATGAACAAAAAAAAAAAAAAACAATGTGGAATTGGAGATTAATTCATTTAAGCGAGCATAAAGCTTAATTATCCCATTAGGATGTGGATATCCAGAATCCACACCGCCTCTACAGTCACCAACCAAAGCTCATTAAATATTTGCAACGGCCTTGTCTTCGCAGTTAGCCACTATAATGTGAAAATATTGTATTTTAACAGCTGTAACTGGTATTAAAAGCCTGTTGTTTTGGACGCTGCTGTTTGCTGCTGTCAGCTGTCAGTGAGACCCTCCCTGAGCAGCTGCTAGCCACACTAGCCGTTAGCCTCCATCTCACTCAAAACAAAAATCGTAATTTCGACTTAATTTTAACAAAAAACGTATTTATTTATTTTAAGACAGACGTGTCAAGCTGTTTTAAATCCAAACGCCACCGTCCAGATGAGAAACAGGCGCTCAATCTTACCTGTTTGTGTCAAAAAATCCCGCTAACCGCTCAGCTTCGTCCCTGTCAAGCTACATCCATCCATGGAGGTCTGACCGGACGCATCGGCGCTGAGGTGGCCGAGCTGCTGCCTGACTCGGCCCGCCTGACGGACCGAGGAGCCCGGGGAGACACTGGGGAAATCACCCGCTGACAAGGTTTTAACACAGGTGGATAATATCTTGGAAATCAAAAATAGTAATAATTAAAAAAGCGTGTGTGTCACATTTGTGTGTTTGTTTGTTTGTTCTTATTTTTTTTTGCAATATTATTTTAAAGGGCAATTCCTCCTTGTTTTGCTGAATATCTTTGTTCTTCCATGTGAGTTACTTTATATACTTTATATTTTTAATTATTAGTGTAGTTAATTTAATCTTTATGTTAAAAAAAAAAATCTGAAAAATCTAGAAAGGCAGCAGGAAAAATCAGCAAAGGAAATGCACAAAGTGAAATAAAAAATATAAATAATAATAATAATGACCTACTTTACTTTTAAAAACAAAGTCCTTTGACAAATAATGCAAATGCACGAAACCCAGAAGGCAACAAAACACCAGTTAAGATACGGTTAAAACAAAAATTCTACAGATGAATATTAATAAATAAAAATAAAATGGCTAACGCAATAAAGACCAAGTAACATTTTAAACAACAACTACTCAACAGAAGTGTTTTTCCCAATAAAGAAATAAAATCAATGCTGTAAATCTACCTAATGAATTTAAATATAAAGGTGAATACCTTGCAGTGTTATAGAAAGCATAAGTTCACCTCACTGGTTTAAATATTAAAGTAAAATATTCACTAAAACTACTCCTGAGGAAAATTTAAACAAACACATAAAAAAAAAACTTTAAGTAAAAAAGCAATAAAAAGCTAATTCAACTAGATAGGTTGTTTTATTTTAGTAAATGTGGACATATTGTTGATTTGTTCTGTAGTTTTGTAATATGTTTTAAGAATTTAATATTTTTCAAGTCGGCCAGAAAATCCAGCGCAGAAATTTAAAGAAAAAAAAAACATTAAAGAAAAGAACAAAGAAATAAATAAAACCCTCCAAAATAAAGAGGTAAATCAGTGACACCACATTTGTTTCATGTGATCATTTTGTAATGTTCTTTACGTATTTATACGTTTTTTCATGTAAAATCAGAGTGTCTCTGTGTTTCACTTTCACACCTTAGCTGCTGGACTAATTTAAACATGGGGACGGTGAAGTTAAAGCACCTTGTCGCCCAATTTAAATGACAAATACGTCCGTGTAATCTGCTTTGGCTGTTCAGCCCTGCAGCCTCGACTTTCTGACTCTCATAAAGACGGGATCTGGTTTCTGTGTTTGGCTGAACACTGGCTGGACTCTCTTAAAGGCCTCCAGCTGCACAACTGTCATGAAAAATGCAGTGCTGCAGGTCTCTGCAGTCTGAACACACAGACAACATTCAGATGATCGGTTCTCCCACCACAACACCAACGTTCTTTCAGTGTGGACATGAGGATGTGAAAATCAGTCTTTTTTTTCTAGATGTGATCATATTTGTTTTGACAAAACAAAGTGTATGTCAAGCATGTAAAGTGCATCTGTACCTGTAAAATATCCAGATATATGTAAAGTTTCCATAGGCGTAGATTTCAGGTTGGATGCAGGATAAACTTCTGCCACAATATTCAGAACGTGTGTTTATCCAGAAAGAAAGAAGCAAAGGATTGTCATATTGAAAAAAAACACTATAATGTTTACTTATTTTGCCGGCTGTTAGTGTTTTCTTTACATAAATAAAGACACTTCCATCATAAATTGATGCAGAAACTAGACAAGTTGATGCATAAAAATTCACAACAATGCAAGAAATTAAGTGTTTCATGCTACGTTTTCGTTGGTAAGGACGCCCAGGACCCTGTTTAATGTGTCCTGCTCCAATATTCAAACAAATCTATTCCAATGGAACTTTGAATTCTGTAAAAACGTATGTTATGTGTGCCGAATGTCGAGTTTAAAATCCTGAAATCAGTCTTTCCCTCAGCTTTGGCTACGTGCAGACACCAAGATAAACAGCACTTCCCCTTCAGTGAGGTCAGTAAAGAAGAATGAAAACTACAAAGTTCTGGGAGCGTTTAGGTTCATATATTTCAAGTATCATGTAGAAATGAAATCCTTTACAAAAAATGACTTTCAAGCAACTCAGTCAACACAAAACCTTTAACAAAGCAGATTTTTCTACAGTAATATTACGTGTAAACAACTATCTGAATAAAGGTTTGTTTAGGAAGCAATAACACATTGTTAAGCAGTCTCGTGTTTGTCACGCAGAAAAACATGCCTGTTTCAGTACTGCAAGTGTGTTTTGAGTAAATAGTTCACCTAATGCTGGTGTTGTCAGCTGACCCGAGTATAGAAACCGTCACCCTGAAATATTACACTTTGTTTATGCTCGTTTTAGTCTCTTTTACCATCTCTCTGTAAATCAAGTCTGTACTCAAACAGCGTAAAGTTCATGACTTTGGCGAGAAGCTCTGGAACGACAAACTCCCTTATCTTCTGGTAGCCCATGTGCTCGTACAGCTTCTGAGCGTCCGTCTGCACCACTGAGGTGTACAGGACGACGGCAGCGTAGCCCCGGTCACGCGTGAAATCAGCCACAGTTCGACACAGGACCTTGGCGATGCCCATCCCGCGGTAACTGCGACGCACCGCCATGCGCTTCAGCTCCAAGCACGCGGGCGCCTTCTCATTGGTAGTGCAAGACACGGTGCCGACCACCCGGCCGTCGATTTCCGCCACCCAGAAACACGAGTCCTTCTGCTGCAGGTAGGCCTCGCTGATGCGGTCGAGGTCCTTCCTGAGGGTTGTGTCGATGTATTTGTTGAACATGTAAACAACCACCTGCCGCATTCCGGCCAGGAGGAGGGTGATGGCCAGGATGGGGAGCAGGAAGGACTTGGAGCTGGCCATGAGGGCGCAGAAGGTGCACATGAGAAGCATCTGGGTGGGCGGCTGTTTGAGCATGTGCGTGAAGGAGGAAGGAACGTGCTCGCTCATCCCCAGCGTGAAGATCTCCTTCACGGCTTCAGCGTCGTCGTCCCGATACTTCCGGATCTGAATGTTGGTCATGGCTTCTCTCTGCTGTTCAATGAAACAGGAGGTCAGAATGTGAGAGGCAGCAAATAAAAGCACCACATAGAGCAGCAATAATCATTTTGGTCTGAGTATCAAATCAAATGTATGTATAGCACACTTAAAAACAAGCTGAGGTGACCAAAATGCTAAGGAAAAGGATAAAACTTTTAAACTCAATTTTTAAAAATATAAAACAAAATAGTTTAAAATATTAAAATGGGCAAAAGAGGATAGCAGCTTGCAAGATCAATTTCTAAATAAATAAATAAATGAGACATTAATACCACTATTACATCATTTTAAGACCTACATCACATGGTTAAGAAAAATCTCAAGATATACATGTTTTCAGTAGATTTTTGTTGCTCTTTGTGGTCTTAATGTTTGACTGTTTTACATATATTCTAATTTAGAAATCTATCTTACAAGTTGTTATCCTGTTTGTCTTGTTTTTTTAACTTATTAAATGTATTGATTTTACAAGTTTTATCCTGTTTTTCGTCTCGTTTTTGACACACTCATGTTGTCGCCTGTCTTATAACACGTAAAGCTCTTTGGTCACATAAACTTGACGAGATTTGATCCATCTGTGAAGTTTACTCACATTAGAATAATCAGTTCCATTACTGATCGGTACATCAAAAGAGATCAGATTATCATAGTGAATTAATAAAGTCTAAATATTAACCACTTGCAAGCACATTACAATCTGAGTTAGGATAAATGTAATACTTGGGGTTTTTCGTACAGTCTAATGGATAAAATCTTGGTATTGAAGAATTTACAAATACAACAATGACACATTTTTTATCAACAATTTCTTTGCATATCCCATTATTTGTATAAACTTGCTTAATTACTAAATATATGACACTAGTTTAAAACATTTCTGTGTGAATGTATCCCTGTATAATTTCACTTAATTGTCAGATGACTCAAAACTGTTTCACCTCTCAATAACTGTTATTTCTAAAATGACAAGTACTTCCTTTTATGAATAATCATAATTAAATACTTTAGAAAATGCATATTGACAATACAATCCCTACAGTAGGAGATCAATGCAACAGATCATCATACCAATGACCAGAACTGCAGCTGCCATCCTCATAATATGATATGACAGACAGTGTAGTATTTGCATCATCTGCCTTTTACAAAAAAAGAAGGCGAGCAAGTGCTTCACACCTTTTGCAAACATTAACAACAGCAAACAGAGTTTCTGTGGCGGCTCAGGCAGCGACGGTGCATTACATACACCACTGTGAATGTCATTCAAGAGAAAAAAGAAGACCTTGATTGCTCTCTGTAACTGCAAACTTGTAAAGAGCCTGAAAACAAGCCTGATAAATGCTGGGAACGCATTCTTTAATCAAGTTAAATGTGTTTGCTCAGATGGAGCCCAGCATGTTTGGCATAAACCTGAGCACGACCACCACAGTTAAAGCACAGTCCTGACAGTGAAGCCCAGAGGTGGGAGTGTGATGATCGGGGGCTGCAGGAGTGCAAAGGGCGTTGTGGAGATAACATTTAGAGAGGCCACCATGACACACAAAAACACAAAACAACCACAAACAGACATGAAGGGACACAAAATGAGTGACAAGACCGGTTTGCAGAAGCTTATTAAAAAGAATATTCCAGCATGATAAGAATCTAAAGCACACTGCCAAAATCACCCACGTGTTTCTATATATTAGAGCACCTTTAGGGTATTTACAAGAGAAAGATAATACAACAAAACCCCTGCAACAAAGAGCAGCTAAAATAATTGAAGAATGGGAGAACATCTGGTTATAAATAAAGGTGAATATAAGAAGCATTAAAGAAAAACATGAACTGAATCTCAGTTCAGACTCTTGGTGCACTGATTTCCTCCTGAGAAACCTGAAATTGTAAACTCTTAGCTGTCAGTTTTACATCTTACATAAGACACAACACCTACTGTTTGACATCAATATAATAAAACTACTGTTAGCTGGTACAGTTTTGAATCATCTGACATTTAAGTGATATTGCACAGAGGTGTACTCACTTCTGGAGTACACTGTATTTGCTGATATCAATGTATCTGCAGTGAGCTCTTATCTTGTGCTTCCTCCTAAGTGCCTGATTCAATCCGCTAATAACAACTATTCAGATCAATAATAAATCAGGCTCACTTCTGGTCACAATGACCCCCAAACCACATCAGTGCACATCACATGACTCATTTTAAGCCTATGTCACGTTAAAACAAGGTTATTTGTGCTAACATTGCTCGATATTTCATCTATGTGCGCATAAAGCAACTGAACATTTATGCGAAACACGGATTAAGACAATAAACTCCGCGCGTCCTTTAAGAGCACATTAACGACCGAGCTTCATTAGCTAACAGCAGCTAGCATCAGCGTTAGCCTCACAAAGGATTTGACCCCAGTTCGCTCCGAGTTCCTTCCAGCTGGATAAACCGAGCAAATTAACACGACTTACTTGTTTCGTGTTGGCAAAACTCTTGCGAAATGAGTCTTCAAAAAGTTTCCTGAATTGAAAATTCGCTCATTTCATTCCACTCGTGACTACTTCCGCACAGCTAAACTATGGTGCGTTCAGGGCTGCTCGGAAGACTGAGGAACCCGAAGCGCACGTATTGCAGTGTTAGTTTAATAAAAATGGGTGTAGTTTAATTTTTACTACAGCCATTTACCTTAAACATTTTAAACTCCTGTTTTTACCAAGTTAAGGACATAACAGCTGTTTTAATGTATAATTATATAACTGTTTGTTGATGATTCTAAATAATTACGGACTGTACGAAGCACATGGAACGCATCATAATCTCTTTATGCTGATTGGCTGCCTATTTCTGACCAATAAAATAGATAAACAAATTTAATTCCACCTTGGAGTCATTCAAGGTAACGTTTTAAATGATTAGTAAGCCCTTATTAAATATTTGCCGCAGTATGTCACAATAACTGAGGTGAAGTAGTGTGCAAAAGTCTAAATTTGTTGATTTAGCACAAATATAATGACCACACAGATTAATTCCTTAGCTTTTGTATAAAGATGCAGCAGAACTATACTTGAAATATGTACTCAGTATTAAAAACACACAAAAAATAATGAGTGAAAACTGTTTTCAAAGGCAAAAGTGGAAAGTATTTGGTGTGACCTCCCTCTTGCACCAGCAAGGTCACTCTCAAAGACACATCAGCAGATAAACTGGATACTCAGTTTGTGGTATTCAAGCTGTTATAAAGAAATGGGAAGAT
This sequence comes from Stegastes partitus, assembly GCF_000690725.1. Lineage (NCBI taxonomy): Eukaryota > Metazoa > Chordata > Actinopteri > Pomacentridae > Stegastes > Stegastes partitus. The sequence goes on along the minus strand of NW_007579335.1, from coordinate 42,887 downwards.
TCTGGAGGCGAGAATGACAAAAAAGGTCAAAAAAAATGTTAAAAAAAAGTCTAGTGCAGAAATTGTTGCATCTGGCAGCCTAATTTGAATGTAAGTTTGATCAATCTTCAGTATGAAGGACTAAAAGGTTAAAATAACCAAAACTTCCCAAAGAGCAAAGTGAAGCTCAGTGGAGATGAATACTGTGGCATGAATCAAAGTTTGAAATGCTCAGGTGCAAAAATCTGAATAGACTAATTTCCATAGGTTAGTGTCAGTATTTAACGTGACCTCCATTTGTCCGTCTTGAACTCTTGAGTCAACTGTCTTGAAGATTTCTTAAGTCGTCTTGTGGTATAATACGATACCAGGTTTCCTTCAGTGTTTCCTCGAGTCGTCATTGAAAAGCCCTTGAAAAGACCAAAACCAACAATAATCTGATTGTAATTACAATTCTCTGTGCAGCAGAGGACCAGATTTCTCATTAATGTGTAGAAATAGGTCCAACTTGACAAGTTAAAACATTTAAAAGGAGCTTACATGTTAATGCATCAATAATAATGCAGTAATAAAGGAGCTAATAACCATTTAAAGTATGTGTACACCTGATATTTACTAAATATTTACACTTGTTTAAGTACAATTTGAATGCAGGACTGTCATTTAAGGATTTTTCCCACAGTGATATTACAACTTTTTAGGATTTGACTACTTCTGCCACGACTACCATCTTTATATTAAACATTTTGTTATTAACATACAAAATCAAGACAGTGTTTATTCATTTAGTCAAGTGTTTAGATCATTTCTCAGTCTATTAGTTCCTTCCAGGGTAAGGCAGCAGTACCAGTTAACAACTCACACAACGATATGCATGCCACGAAAACAACATATTTGTTTTTATATTTATAGCTCATAGTAAAGTGGAAAAAACTAAATTATATTAAAAAAATAATTAAATTGAGAAAAGACATTTGGTAATTTAGCATAGGAACCTTGTTATATATTTTTTAAAAAGATCTTTGCAATATTAGGTTTTTAAAGGAATTTTGCGTGCATATGAGGAGAATTAATTTTTTTCTTTTAAGAAAATATGTACAAAGAAAAAAGTCCAAAAAATCAAAGTCACAGTACATATTGATTGACACAGATGTGTAACTGACCCTTATGTTTTTTTGTTGTTGTTTTTGTTTTTGTCTGACCATTTAAGGTGGCCAGGTACTGTAAACAATCCCTGAAGATTAAAAAATAATATAAAATTATAATTATAATGAAAAAACTCCAAGTATATAAGACAATCTGTGGTGAAAACCAAATACAGTCAGCTCCATGTCATGTGATTTTGGTAGACAGTTCCTTAAAGCTCAAGTCACTCAAACTTTTAGTGCCGTTTCAACATTAAGATGTGCAAGTCCCACTGTTTTTATAAATCCTACCAGAACTTTGACAACAACAAATTCCTGCTATACAACCTGAAAAATGTCAGAAAGGTCCAATACTTTGGCCATAAAAGGGCAAAAAAACAAAACAAAACACAGCAGCAATAAATGTAAAACATTCCACAATATATGAAGACTGAAAAAATAATTTATTGTCTCCTTAAAATACATCTGACAAGATTCCATACATGTTGATTGTGAAGATTTTTTTTCCCTTTTTGTTTTTTTTATGGAGTAAACATTCCACTAAAATCGATAGTCCAAAGGTATAAAGGCATCAATTCTCCTTTCAACATTTGGTTTTGTTTGTACAAAACATTCACTTTACATTCACTGTCCTGCCCGGCCGTGTGAGCAGAAACGGAAGCAGCTCAGGACTCTTTGTTTGTTTGATGTCTGTGTCTTTTCTACCCCAGGTTGATGTTGCCGGCGAACATGGTGATGAGCAGGATGATGGTGAAGCCGGTGAGCAGCCCGGCATTCTGGATGAGGAAGAAGACGATCTTGGAGGAAGTTCGCGTCTGGTCCCGCGCGATGCTGTCCATCTCTGGAAACTGAAAGGAGGAATCGCAATCAGACACTTTTGTCAGGCACAGTCATGACAGACAACAGGCTCCATTGTTTATCCAACAGCATAAAGGGAAGTAATTGAATAAAAGCGGGAAGTAGGCTGGCTTGTGTGGAAAACACTTAATATATTGTTCCCTTGCAATTCTACTTTCTCAGCAGCTGATAGACAAAACTGGGAGCGTTTGTGTGCAGCAAACACACAGACTGGCTTGATGGGAGTCAAAAATGTAAAGTCCTATCAAAAGGTTATTTATTTCATTGTTAAATTGCATGAAAACACCAAAACCAACAATAAACTGATGCTACTAACCGTGATTCCCTGTGCAGCTGACTCTGTTCATACTTGTGATATGTAACATTGCTGCTTTTCAATCTGTTAAAGTGACGGCTTTAAGTTTCATGTTAAAGTTCCTCAAAGCTTCTTGCA
>NW_007579335.1:31124-40177 GCF_000690725.1 Stegastes partitus | reverse complement strand
GATACGATACGATACGATACGATACAAAACGATACGATACAAAACGATACGATATGATACAACACGCCTCCATTAATCCCACAGTGGGAAGATTTGCAGATTTGAGGTGTAGTACATAACAATGCACGAATAAACAAATGAAACAAGTGATTCAACTGCAGCTGATAAACTGTCTGAGGTGAAGAAAAGTCCACAGGTTGACCTGCTGGTAGATCCTGATGCATCCTGACTACATGCTGCAGATAATTCATAGTTATTAATGTTGTTGTTTCACATGCATAAATGCACCTATTCTCTCTCTTTCTTTGGAGAAGTTCTTATGAATACTAATGCTGCAGGTATTTAATAAACTCAGAGGAAAGACTCCTGCAAACAGCTGGAGGTGCGTCACTTGTCTGTTAATGAGACTGACGTGTTGAAAGTGATAAATAATTGTTATTGGGTGCAAATTAGTAAGACTGAATAGTTAGCAGAGTTCATATTCAGACACAAACATGTTTAGATGCTGTTAGATTAACAAAAAGGAGGGTTCAAAGTTGATCAACAAGTCATAGACAAGATTTTTAGGATCTAATCTTTGTAATACTAGATGATAAAGTACATGTTTTTACCCCATTATCAACTAAAAGTATTAACATTAACTAATCCAAGAAAGTAAAAAACTATTTGCTTGCATGAAGTGTTGACAGCTTGTACACAGATGCATTTCTGAGCCTTTGAATAGCTTACATACACATTTCTGACCACTTGAGGGCAGCACAACAAGCTGTGAACTCATCACTGACCTTCAGCATCAGTTTATGAAATTGTTGCAGTCAGTGCGTTTGCTGACAGTTTACAAATCCAGAAGATACAAACCAACATAATTATTAAAAAAAAAAAAAAAAAAAATCCAAAGCAGTCTTCTGACAAGAAGTGAAGAAGCCTTTATTCAGATGATGAAATTCTAAAAACATGGACCATGCATGTGAACATCAGCCAGCCTTCTTTACTCATGGTTTGTGTCCTAGCTTTATTTTTACATGCACTGATATTGTCTATGCTTTTAGAATTTCACTTTATACAACATTTGAATAAATACTTTTTAACTTTTGCCAGGAAAGTCTGACTTTTCAGTATCGTGAAGGTGGTTCTATTTTAACCTGCTACATCACCATGGTAACTGATGCTGCACAGCTTACCTGTTCTGGAGGAGGTTCGGATTTAAATCGGCTGTAAGAAGCATCTCACTTTTACAAATTCTTCTCCTGATGATATTTGCTACAGGCAGAACAGATTCTCAGTTGAGGTTATATGTTATATCTGCATCTGTTTAGCTGTACGTTAGCAATCCCATTGAATGAAGTCCTGCACTTACAGCACGTAAACTGTCATAGACCAACACGTATTCAGTTAGTTCAGTCATTTATGTTGGTCCTGATTTGTTGTCCAGCCCGTTTTACACTCCTGTGACAGCAGCTAATAGAACACAGTTACAAAGTTGATTAGTCTTGTAGTATGTATTCAATCAGCCACGGCAATTTCATTTTAATTAACCAAAAAAACTAAAGGATGTCCTTCATTATAAAACAATGTCGAACCTAAATGCACGTCATGGGTGTCATTTTACATAAATGAACATTAACTAAACAGCTCTAATGTGCAGCTGTCATGTTAGAAATAAGCAGCTGCATTGAGAGTCACTGAAGGCTAAAATAAAGTGAGACCAAACTTACAGTTTTCATTTCTATGTTGCATTATTTGCTGTCTCAGCGCATTTTGCTGCAGTACATTTTTACATTTTTCATGCCTCCCTGTTATAACAACCTGTTCCTCTTGACAAAAGTAGAATAAAATGGTCATGACCTCCATTTTGATACTCATTATCTCTGGCTGGGATTTTAGCTTTTGCCACAAAGAAAGTTTTTAACACAAAAAAAGCCTGAAAGTCAAACTTGCCTCAGATGTTTTTGTTTCCTAGTTATCATAAACGTGGACTCTTGTTTCTGTTCATCTGTTGAATCTAAGTCCAGTATTCAGTCCACTCTTCCTCTATAAAGGTGAGATATCTGTTTCTTTAGCTGCTAAAGGCATCACATTTTCCATCCCTCTGCAGAAACGTTAGCGGATCTGAAATACTGATAAAAGCAGTGACTCAAAAGAGTAAAGATGTGGGCTGTAAAACCAAGAAGACCAGGTCCTGTTTCTGTCAGCGCGAGATAATTTCTGAAATTAGGTCGTTTCTATCTTTTGCTGATCTGGAAAAAGCTGCTTTTATCTATTTTCAGCTTGATTACTAAGATGCACTTTACTCAGGTATCGGAAATGACTCCTTCCTCCGTCACTGAAACAAAGCTGATCTGTGTATTTCCACTCATTGCTCCACTTTCAGGCCTTAAACATCCTTAATGCTGCTGCTAGCGTCTAAGTTTTTTTTAATGCTTTTTGTTCTCATTCATTTGATCTGATTTATCTTTTTTTTTTTTTTTGTCTCTTCTGCGTTCATGTCACTTGGTTTTATTCCCACTGATTTTATTTAGGTGTTAAAATGTTCCACAAACGCATTCATGACATCCATCATTAACCTTCTGAACCCCAAAACCAGCCGGTGGGTTTGAAAGACATGTTTTTGTTGTTGTTGTTGTTGTTTTAAATGCCAACATTACACCACTCATTAGAGCCAGAACATGTAAAAACAGAAAGAATTGGTTTTGATGCTGTACTTTCCAATGGTCCATGAACTACTCTGTGAATCTGTGATGTGCTGTTAAATCTGAAAACGTAACGAAAACTAAGCTTAAAATCATGATGTTCAATCAAAATCACTTTATTATACATGTTTTGTTTAAAAGTTCGCCAAAAATACACTATTTGTGCTAACTAGCTCTGTAAAAAAAACAAAAAAACAAAAGTAAATTTGTGCTTCTTATCGTAACTGAAAAGATTTTTTGATTCAACTACAGGCTACGTACACATAACACAGAGCAGACGAGTATGAAAACAAATTTTAAATGTAAGTAGGTAGATATTTATAGTACGTAAAGCCACCATTTTTTCAAGATGGAAAAATGTGCCACTACAGTTTTTCATGATTCATGGCATTACATTCCTATTCATGTCATATTCCACAAAAGACATGTTTGAGTTCTTTCTATTTATAGTAGTACTTTATATTGCAGTGAAAAATGAGTCCACATTGAGTAAAAATGCCCAGGAACTGTTTGGGGTACAGAGGGTTAAAATGTCAAAGGCTGATCAGAGGAACTTTTGGTTCTGCGGGGAAGTCTGAGACTATTAAACTAAAAGCATGTTGTCTTTTTCCCCACTGTACGTGTTGACAACGAGACATTCCCAGATAATGCAATCAACTCACCATGTCTGCCAGTGCAATGTACAGAAACATTCCTCCTGCGATGGCAAAGATTGCATTGGGGGCAAAGTTGCTTCCGAGCAGGATGCCAAACACGAGGCCGATGTAACACGACACGGCCGACAGCAGGTTGAAGAAAATGGCCTGCGGGACGCTCATGCCGGCGTTCAGCAGGATAACAAAGTCGCCTGCAGAGGAAATGCAGCACAATAAACATATAAGTATCCACAACATTTTGATAAAGCTAATCAAGGTAATTTATAAATTATAGCTGTCAGCACAAACCTCAGTCGCATCCTTTGTTGACATCCGCTCTTGGAACGGATGTCGTAAATGTTAATAGTTTTTCCAACAAATGCAGCATTATCAATCAATAACTGATTAATCACTAATACATTTAATACATCCTTTAATCTGTGCTGACACTGCTGTTTTAAGGCACGTACACATGCTATGGGACGCAAAGGCACCTGTTGCTTCTGTGGCACGTGTGGGCTTACCGGAGGTCATTAAGCATCACGAGGCTTTGTCACGATGCCCCTTTATGCCCTCACAATGATCTCTTGCTTGCAAACACACAACAGCCCTCCGGTCCGGCAGCATTAAACAGTAAGAACACTACAAAACCAGGTGCTGCAGCTCATACACAATACTTGAAGTGTGTATTATCTGGTAAAATGACTTGGACAGGATCAGGAGGAAAATCCCTGATAAAAGCACAAATTTTCTGTTTTCGACTGCATTTTGCTTTGTAAAACTGTTTGCAATATAATCGATTAAGAAAGCCTGTTTTACTTGTACTGACAATTGTATTTTTTAAGTTCAAGGTTGAGGTTAACGATGCAAAAGATTATTCACTAAGGATTTATTATGACGGTACAGAATTACTCCTCCAGATACTCAAAACCTCTGTTCAGTTACAAAAGAAAAATCATTTAGTGTGCTTTGGTTTTACAATTTGTGTGACAATAAACATCATCTCTCTCCTTCTTTTTATCTGGAGATATAAGATGTGACAGAGGACACATATTTGGTGCAGTTCTGCAGCTCGTCACTAGATGTTGTTAAAGGTTATGGAATCTTAATGGCCAACTCAGGTCGAATTAAAACAATTATATTCTGCAGCAACTTGTTTCAGTGCTTTGTTGAAGCAAACAGATGCCGGATTTCTTCATTTTATACGCATTTCCTCACATTTCAGCCTGACGCATTTGATATTTTGGTCACTTTAGGATCCACATGAGAGTTTAAAATACAAAATCTGTGGGTTTAGACGATGTTTGGCAGCACAACATGAGTTTATAATGACTCATGTGGGGACTAAAGATGTTAAAGAGGCAATCTCAAGGAATATTCTTTAAATAAATGACTATTAATTACTATTTATCACTAATTAAAGTAACACAATGGTGACTGAGCTTACTTAGTTGAAAGTATTGCCATATTATAGTATATCTGGAGACTTTCTCGGGTAAAATGTTGTATTAAGTTTCTGCTAATGCTAACTAAACATTTCCTAACATCGCACCTTCACAGTAAAAGAACTTAACTGTTGAAATCATGAGTTGACTTTTCTATGTTGTCAAAGGCAATGCAAACATGTGTCTACGTAACAAGGCAACTGTCATTTTTGGCCTTTTGTCAACAGCTGATCAGGTTGCTACAGCACGGTTTTACATTAAAAAGGGGCAGTTAGGAGGTTAGGAGTTGCAGTACTCTCTTAGAATTCAGTTGGTGGTGTTGTCATGAAAAAACAAGGGTCCTAGCAGTGGGGTCCTGAAACTGCAGCCTCCTCATTAGCAGACACACAGCTGACACCCTTGACATGAAATCAGATCACTTTTGCTCAGAGACGTGATGGAAAACACCCAATTATTGTCTGATTTCTTGATTAAAATAGCTTGTTTTGTTGCTCCCACAGTTTTGAATGCATTCCAATATCCACACTACCATAATATACAGTATGCCAGAAAATGATATAGTACGTCAAATGTAGTAAACTGGATGTCCTTCTGCATTCTACCTGAGTTTGCAGCACCAAGCCAGGATGCTTTTCTGGCAACCCTCACACACAGATGACAACTTATTTATTTATTTTACCATCAGGCTGCAACGGTCAAACCTTAAAGCGCAATATTATATTCTGTCTGAGCTGTATGTATTCTGCATGAAACAGTTTGTGAGGGCAGCTGCAGTGTGTACTTGAAGCAAAAAGAATATGTACGCAATGTGGAAAGGGTTAAAATACATTTGCTGTTACCACCTGGAGCTACAGATGTCACCAAACCAACCACGACTGAAAGCTTTGCCGGTGGCACTTTAAATAATAGTAATAATAAACTTTATATCTGTAACGCTTTTCTAAACCAGAGTTACAAAGTGCTTTCCAGGACAATATCCGATAATATTAGACAACAAAGTTAATGTATAATATATATATACATGTACCTAAAATATATACACACATTCATCCATACATACATGCACACAGACATATATGAGGTGTGTCAGAAAAGTTCCAGGACTGGTGTCACAAAAGATATCTTTCAAATCCAAACTACAAATGACCAGTTTTGCCCTTCAGACGATCAACCAGCATGTCTACAAAGAGATCCTGCAGCCTTTGTTTCGTTCACAACAGGCCAGAGTTGTGGCAGGACAAGTTGTGGCTGCTTCACCATGACAACACGCCTGCTCACAACGCCCTGAGCATCCAACAGTTCCTGGCTGAGAAGAACATCTCCACGCTGGAGCAACCTCCCTCCTCACCCCACCTGGCTCCGTGGGGTTGTTTCCTTTTCCCCGAGCTCAAGGGGGTCATCAAGGGGACCCGTTTTGAAGACGTGGACAACATCAAGATGGCTGTGACGACGGAGCTGCGGAGGATCCCCGAAGAATCCTTCCAGGAGTGCATGGCGGCAAGAAGGCAGAGAAGGCTGGGAAAGTGTGTTAGACTCCAGGAGGATTACTTGGAAGGGGAGAACTTGTAGTTTGTAGTTTAGATTTGAAATTTGTCTTTTGAGACACCAGTCCTGGAACTTTTCCAACACACCTCATAAATGTATATATACACACATACGTGCACATACGACAGATGTTCATCGCTCACCCAGCTCATGAGGAAACTCCTCGCACACGATGGCTATGGACGTGCTGAAGCCAGTCAGTACGGACACAGTGAACGAAGCACCGATGGCCAATCCGTCGATGAAGTTGTGCAGCGCGTCGCTCAGAGTCACCATCCAGGCCACGGTCTTGACGCTGGTGATGCGTTGCCCTCGCAGCCAGTGGCACATCACGCCAGACACCTGGCCGTCCTGGAAAAGGGAAACTGTAGATAAGAAACCTGATAGCACAGCGGTTTCCCGGCTGCTGCATCTCTACCGAATGTCCTTTCTGATAAAGGCAAAAAGCCCCCCCAAAACAGGTTAAACATATTTGGCTGCAGCTGGTGTTTAAATAAACGCTTATATGCAAACAAACGTATGTGGATTTAGTGAGTCAAAAAGATATATGTTTAAATCCAAAGGTCGCATTTTTCAGAAGTGTTTTTCTATTAGCATTTACTTACAATATTTTCTCAATCAATACTTAGAGAGAAATGTATGTTTACGCTTCACATTAACCCCATACGTTTAATTTGAGAGTCAATGCAGGAGAAAAGGGGTCTTTTAAACTTGCACTGTTTTGTTCAAAGATCTGATTCAGAGTTTGCAGCCATGTTTTGATCTCTGCAACTGGATTTTTTACTTACATATGTCAAACTGGTGTAATGTTTATAATCTCGGTAATCTTTACTAATTATCACTAAAAGGTACAAACTGAGGATTAAAACCTGACCAATCAGCTGATAATAATATTAATAATGACAATCTAGACTCTCTGAAACACTGCTTTACTCCAATAAAGCACAGGGTGGCTGCTGATTTCTTTAAGCTGAATACAGATGAAGTCCAAATTTTACACACCATCAACCCCTGAAACGGACGACTATCAACCACAAAAACACGCTCTGCCAGAAAAGCTGTTTTTGATCACAACCTCAATTTTAACCAGCCTGGGGTCCGATAATGTCTTTACAATCAGTCTTTAATAATGTTTTATTGTCATATACAAATATCTTTATCAATATCCATATTTTAAGCTGTACAAATTTCAGGCAAATCAGGGATGGTGGAACAGAAATTCTTCTAAAATTGTGACGATTTGAGATGAAATGACCCCAACATTGTTAGTCCATCATAAGGAGAAACATTGAAACTAGTTCTTATTTTTCAATAACTGTTGAGACAGTTTGTGCAAAATTCGTGGTGCTACACGATGGAATCATTCCCCAAGAAGAACAGGAATGTTTGCATGCCGTGCCGCTATCAAGGCTGGAAATCAAGACGCTTCTAAAAGCCTTTAATCATCACGTGTCGTCCATCTTGGATCCACAGAATGTAACAGTCGCTGACTGGTCAACTCCAAGAAATATTTCCTCTAAGTGGACGAGCGGCACGTCCAATAGAACTCCTCGATTACAAACACAATGGCGCGACTGTCGTCAATAGGAAACCTGAGAACGGGCGGACACAAACGGAGCCTTTGGGATTCAGTTGAAGATATTCTGCAGCGACAAAACGCCCTTTTTTTAACGAGACCCGCACAAACAAGGAGTCTTTGTGCTGCACTCAGACAATTCCAGCATTTACCAGGAGGGGAAGGATCAGAGGCCTGCAGCTCAGTTTCACCGCTTCATGCCTCCATGTCATCAGCACGTGTGTTTGTTTAGCATTTCGATGCTTTCAAAGCCAGATTCCTGCATATGTTAAATATTAACAGCTGCTCTAATCGACCCAAGTCACTGATAACAGCTCGATAAATGACCCTACAGAAAAAACTAAATGCTTCAACCTGTACCTAAACAAAAAAAAGTGTGCCTTAATTATTACCCTGTAAATATTCTGAAATACTATCTACATTTTACTCTTCACATCCACCCTAATGAACATGTATAACCAGAGATGAATTCCAGCCAGGTGTGTCTGTGATAGTGGAGTGTGGTGCACAGCAACTCTCTATCAAGCTCGCAGTGACGGCAGATAAGATTTCAGGGAAGACTTACTGTTTTTCGGGCCTATCTTAAGCATGAGCTACTCATTAGATTAAACCTCATTGAGTGCAAGGTTTAGTGCTGTGTAGGTTAATGTGACATATGAAGCTGTGAAATGAACGTGCTGCTTCCCAGCCTGCACACTTTAATCCAACCTGTAGAGTATATATCATTGTCAAGTCAAGCCCATTAACAACAAGTGCTTTCTAAAATAAATTAAAAATTTTAAAAATCAAAAAAATTAACAAGTGTAAATATTGAGGTTAAGACCAATTTATGATGTGAGTAATTTAAACATTAGGGATTAAAACCCTACAAAAACTATATAAAATACGACTTTACCTGTCTATAATACATATTAAGGCTAAGACTGTACAGTGTTATTAATTAGGGTGACTGCCCTAATGTCATAGTTTAGCTACGACTATTTATGGAGCTTAATCAAACTAATTTAAATATTAAGGCTAAGACATTAGAACGTTAAAATTAAAGAGATTCACCTGACTAATATGAATATTAAGGCTAAGACCCTATAGCATTAGACTGATGGAGATTAACCTGACTTACATAAATATTAAGGCTAAGGTCCTACAGCATTACAATCATGGA
>NW_007579335.1:25764-30566 GCF_000690725.1 Stegastes partitus | reverse complement strand
TTAAGGCTAAGACCCTACAGCATTACAATCATGGAGATTAACCTGACTTATATAAATATTAAGGCTAAGACCCTATGGCATTATAATGATAGCGATTAACCTGACTAATATAAATATTAAGGCTGAGACCCTGCAGCATTATGATTATTGAGATTATTGAACCTGATTTATATAATTATTCAGGCAAAAATTTATAACAATATAATGGTGGAGATTAGCCTGACAAATACTCCTGTTAAAACCCTACAACATTACAATTAAGTAGATTAACCTGACTAATGACAATATTAAGGCTTAGATCCTACAGCATTATGATGATGAAGATTAACCTGACTACTATAATCCATTTTGCAAAATCTTGCAAAAATATACATAAAATCTTGGCAAATCAAAAGGTTTCCTTGGTCCCCTACAAGCACCCCTGATTTGATTTTCATTTTTATTTTATGTGAACTGAAATCTTACTCTGTTTTATCTATTATTTATCTATTTTATCCTTTTGTTTGCAACAGCGGAGAGGAATGACTTCCTTCTAACAGGATGAAACCTCCGGCAGAACCAGACTCAGGGAGGGCAGACATCTAGTGAGGGGTCAGAGTCAGAGAATAGAGAAAGCAAGAGAAACAAGAGAGCATAAACACTTTTATCGATGACTTGAGTGTGAAATAGTACCTGAGAAGGCGTCGTATTTGTGTGCTGAGCTCCCGGGGTCGGGCTGCTCTTGTCGGTTGCGATGGTGTTGACGCTGGTCAGAATTATAGAGTCCTTTTTTCCCGGTATGTCTCCGTTGTGGAGAGAGTTTTCTGGAAGTGGCTCTGCAGGAGTGAAGTGGCTGTGGCCATGCTGGAAAAAAAGAAAAAGGAAAGAAGCATCACAACACAGAGCTCAGTAGCTCATCGACATGTCCATATTGTGTGTTTTATACACTTGAAGACATATCATAAGTGAAAAAGCAGGAATGGTTATGAGCCTCTTCCAGCATGAAACTGCATTGTAGTGATGACTGTTTAAAAAACACAGATTTTGATGGAAGTTAAACAAACTGAAGCAAACTGACATTATTTGGAGTTTTTTTCTCTTAATTAATTAGGAAGCTTTATGTATTATTGATCATAATACTGAAATAGGATGTGCTTTTTTCTGTTTCTAGTTTTTAGTTGGGATTTTTATTGAGTTGATGGGCTTGGGTTGTGGGTAAACTTGTTTAAATAATTAAATCAAATCCATAGCTGTGGCTCACTTCTGTATTCTGTGGTTTTGTTGTGAGGAAGTTAATCTATCTGGGCTATCCCTGTAATAAGCTATGGTTTAAAATGAGAGGAGCCTTTATTCCATTGTTTGGTGCCTAATGTAGTTTAAATAATTTGAATATTAGGGATACCGCAACACTACGAATAAAGTGGCATCAACTCTGGAAAAATGTGCAAGCATTTTACAAGCCGACCTTTGATTTTAAGATAAGATTAATGCCACAGTGGGGACATTTACGGCAAAGATAGTGCAAATATTAAAGGAATGTGGCATTAAAGTAAAAAAAGACCAAAATATACATTAAGTTCAAATTCTGACAATAACATTTTTGCACATATCAGTGCAAAATGCAGCTTTATTCTGCCTTTCTAGCTTTGTTCTCAGCTTTTAAGACCTCCCTTATTACAGCTCAATATTATTAATCAATATAGATCTAATACCGAAGGTCACAAAGCCTGCATGATGTCAGCGTGCAATAAAAGAACATTGCTTTGAACCGAACAAACCAACTTAGCTCGCTGTTATCTCACCTCGTGATCCACCCGCAGACACATTTTCAGGATCTTTTCCATGAAGAACAGCAGGTAAAACCCTCCAAATATCCCAACTGCCTTCTCCACATAGTTGTCCGCTTTGGGATCAAACCCGAGAGCCTGCGGAGCAACAGGAGAGCGTTTAAAAATAAAACACATTTCTGTGCTTATTTTATGCATTTATTCTGTGCTCTTACAAACCTCCGGTATGAGCTGAAGCACGGCGTTGGAGAAGAGCGTCCCGATGGCGAGGCCGATGAAGTAGGTCAGCACTTTGGAGAAGTAAGACTTCTTGGTGAAGGGGATCAGCAGGAGGCCGAGCAGAGACGCCAGGTTGATCACAGTGACGGCCAGAAAGCCATAACCCCAAACTGTCAGGGCAGAGAATCACAGAAAAACAGTCACCAACAGTCAACACTAAAGTTTATTTCTCTGATTGTTTTAACAGCTTTCGTGAGAATTAGGGCTTCATATTTCTATTTGATCTTAGAAGCTGCTACCCTCTTGAGCCTTTTTTAATATTTTACACTGTTTTGTTTTCTTTTACAAACAGATTTTAATAGTTTTGATGTTTTGCATATTATGTTTGCTGCCTGACTGATAACATGTTGAGCACTTTGGTCCACTCAGGTTGTTTTTAAATGCGCTATATATATAAAAATTAGATTTGATCTGATTAAAATTTACAAGATAAACTCTGGAAATGCTGCCGCCATATGAGGCATCACATTTAAATATTGTTTCATTAGCAATCAAACAGTTTTATTTACTGGTTTCTTGTTGTGGTCTACATTAATAATGAGTGTTTTTATGCCACTCCGCTTCTTCTTCTTGTAAAACAGACCTCAAGAGACTTGCAGCTTAAATAAGCAAAAGGTCAATAAAAGTAAAGCTTATTGCTGCAGTGATTCTACATCATCACTTTTTCGTTTCCTCTCTTTTCCTTATTTCCTTAACTCTAGTTAAATTCAGCACCACTGTGTCCGTTTCATTGTGTTTTTGGATGTGTTGTTGTCTGTTTTTAAAAAAAATTTGTAGGTGGTTTTCAAAAATGTGTTATTGCTGCTGTTTTTGTAAAGCACTTTCAAACTCTGATTTAGAAAGATGCATTAGAAATAAAGTTTATGATTCATCAGTGCTATTTTCAACCAGCTTTTTGTTGTTTTCCTGAGAGACAAACCGCCCAGCTTTAATCATTTCTGGTGCTAAAGAGAATGTGTTCAAAGCAACAAATACTAAAGCTTTCAGTCTTTGACAATAAGTGGACAGAAGATCACTGAAGCTGTTTACTGATCACCATACTGGAAATTTGGCGTCTTCTTTTCTTCCCTGAATTTTGTCTTTAAGGCAGTGCTTCCTCTCCTGCTGCATTAAAGATCCTGCCTCCTTTGTCACGATTAGCAGATGCTAACACCGCAAATATCCTTGACTAAACCTACAAGAAGCTCCACAAGTTAAAACGAAGTGCTGCCTTAAGGCTCAACTCAGGGCTTTAAATCCCATAAACCCAGCTCTCAAACAGCTCTGAGGCCGTGTGGCTAATTTGTAGGCGAACAGTCAGTCAGCTGATGTAATGACCATCACAGCACATGAGCAACATCAATGCAGTCTCAAATGATGACATTTCAACCAGCAGCTATTTAACTCTGAACTTTTCCTGCAGGAACAAATGGACCTTTCATAAACACAACTTCAAATAACGAATGGATGTCATTGCTATCGTCGTTTAAGTTGTCGTTTTTTAAGCTGAGTCATCTTCACAGTGGTATCATTTACTAACTTGAAAACCTGTTTAACTATAACCCTTTGTTATATTTACTAAGCATAGAAACTTTGAATTTCTACGCAGCATGAATCATGACCAACACACTCAACCAATGTACATTTAATATTATTAAACGTATCTTCGACTAGGGCTGAACAATTCAGGGAAAATATTTACAATAACTGTGATTTTTTTCAACCAGATATCGCAGTTTGATTTGCGATTGCCAATTTTTAAAGTCAATTGAGTCAGTTGAGTGTTCAACGTGTAACAGATTTAAAGCCTGTTAAGGAGCATCGATCACATGAGACGCCATGAAAAGTGTGACTGTCACACAGGGAGGACGGCATGAAATTATAAAACTAATGACACAAGAGTTAAAAGCATGGTAAACTGAAAAATGGACAAGGTGTTCCTATGAAGACATCAGACTGTGTTATGCCTTAAAAAACAGATTTGCAATTCGCTACCTGCGCTGTTGGAAATTGTAATATGAAACTGATTAATGGTGGTTATTTTGCCAGTTTTCTGAGCAGCCATTTTTGCCAGATATGAACAACTACATTTGTTATAGTTCTTTACAACAGAGCAATAATACAAACATAACATTATACTAATTGTTTGCAGTAGAGAGGCTGTATCCAGGTCAGTAGAGGAGCAGCATGAATGGTGAACAACAGTCACAGCTGGATGTAACTGTGTCAGCAGCACGCAGGACAGTTTGACAATATATCAGAGCGTCTCTGGGAGTCAGTACGGGACAATGTGGAGCTTTATGTGTCCATCACAGGACACAACTGACAGAGTGTTGACAGGCAGGAAACTCTGGAAGATGGATGGTCTAGGATCCAGTTTCAAACACGAGAAGCCAACGAGAATAATTCCGCATCTGTGCCAGCTGAACTTTAACACTTTACACAACTACAAACTGCTTACTGATTACTGCAACGTTCATTTTGTGATCCCTCCAGTACATTATAAATATTAAATGGTAGATGATCTGCACTTATGTAGCACTTTTTTCTACCTTAGTGGCACTCAAAGCGCTTTAAAATGTTTTCTCATTCCCCCATTCACACACACATTCATACACCAATGGCGACAGAGCTGCCATGCAAGGTGCTGTCTGCCTTCAGTGTCTTGCCCAAGGACACTTCGACTGTGGAGAGGTGGTGGATTGAACCGCCAACCTTGCCACTGGAGGACAACCTGCTCTACCTGAACCACAGCCACCCCATAATGCTGCTACCACC
>NW_007579335.1:0-24494 GCF_000690725.1 Stegastes partitus | reverse complement strand
TGGGGATGGTGTGTTTGTGAGGATGTTCAGTGCTCGGTATCTGCAGATGACAGCATCTCATTTGGTGGTCAAAAAGCTCAAAAGAACCTTCTTCCAGTTGACTTCAGAGACTTCAAATATGAGATTTTTTTCAACACTGTCTTTCTCTTTTTCACTCTCCCACAAAACTTTGCCTGGTGACGAACAGACAACAGTTGTTTCACGAATTAGCATCTTCTCCCATATCAGCCATTAAAGCTCCTTCAAAGGAGTCATAGCTGTCTTGGTGGCCTCCCCCACTAGTGTCTTTCTTGCACAGTCACTCAGTTTTGTGCCATATTCCTAACATTTCTTAGTAATTGATCTAACTGTACTCTATGGGATATTTAGTGCTGTCTGATTTGCGTATGTCGGTTGAAACACTGCTGGAAATGACTGTGAAGATAACGAGGAGCTGCTCAGTGAGATGCTTCGCTTTGCTCGAGGGGACACATAAACAATAGATAACGGTGATGTAATCAGGAAGAGACCAGTGAATAACTGCTCAGCATGATACATCACTACTCTAGAGTCTATAAAAAAGATGTAAAGTAGGTAACAATGAATGAGTAGTTAGTGTTTTAGTCAGTGTTTGGATCAGAATGTAAAGATAGTTGGATTATTTTTAAACCTGGGGCCTTTTCTTTCCGTCTTGTTGAGCTTAAAATGGGACAAAAATGTTTGAAATCGGCCCAAAAACTTCGCTCAGTTGACAGTTTATCAAATACACCTGTCTGGAATAAACAGACCTCTCATAGAAGTTGAAATGTTTCAGTTTTTGTCTCAGAGAATCAGATGTAAGATCACTTTGGAGGATGTTTTGCTTATACAGATGTGCTTCTGCTATTTTCATCTGCTCTCATTGACATAAATGAGCTGGACAGGGATTCAGGGACAATAAAGAAGGTTAATACCAAAATATTTATTATCACGAGTCATGTTTTATTGACTCGCACGTGGTTGGAGAGCAGAGGCCGAGTTCACAGGAAGGTAATGCTGTTGTTGTGCTGTGTAATAATACAGCATGTGCTTTAGGACTTTGTTATCTCTGTCACGTCTCTTTAGTGTTAAACTGATGCAAACTAGTCTTACGCTGAGATCATCATAAATCAAATAAGATAAAAGGAGGCTGTTTCATAATAAACATAAAGCTGGTGTAATTTCCAAACTTAAAAAGTCCTGAAAAGCACCAGATTTCTGTATTTAAAAATGATCTAATTAAGTTATTTATTATTAAGTGTCAGGATTTTGTTTTTATTAATAATTTGACAAATTTCTGATAAAGTGCATGCCAATGAATGAGCACTTAATGATATTTTTCCTATTTTCTTCAGTTTCATTGCACAGTTTTTGCTTTTAGGATTCAAATATACACACTATATGTTAGAGAAAAGTATTCTACCTTGAAATATCACACGTTTTCATGTATACAACTGAATTTTTCTCCAATCTTTTCTACTTGGTTGCTGTTTCATCCGCCTGGAAATAAGAATAAGAGTAATAAACCTTTATTTAGATAGGGCTTATTATGTGCAGCACAACAAGTCACACAAATAACATGCAACAATCTAAGAAGAGTGGATTGTTTCAATCTTATGGGGTTTTTTTCTGTCTGTAACAGAAAAGAGCTCGAAGAGGAAGTAAACATTGATGGTCAGTTTTTGTGCATTGTATGCATTCTATGACACTCCACATTTTCTTGTTTTTTTTCAGAGACTACGAGCACATAAAGTGCATCCGTCGTCCACAGGATCGTCTAAAAAATCTCCGGCCTTTGTGTCACTGCGGATGAAAGCGCTGCCGGATCCGAATCAAGGCAACAAACCCCCGTGATCCGCGAATTATTTGAGTTGCGGGGGTCTTGACAAATAAACCAGAGTTGGGAAGTGAAGCAACGTACCAGAGTAGTCGACAGGCAGGACGGCCGTGGGGGCGGTGTAGGGGCAGGAGGGCAGCAGCACCTGGGTCAACACGGCGGGGCAGATAGTCCCCAGATGTCCCACAGTCAGCTGACTGACGTTACCGAGGCCAAAGTGGGACAAGATCTGCTCTGCCGAGGGACACTGAGGGGCAGAAATCCACTTTAGACATCTCTTAAACACTTTAGTTGCCTTTAATGTTCTCTCTGCTGAGTTATTAACTCAGTTATTTGCTCACATCTGTTCTGACGCACATCTGTTTGTGCAAAATCAGCTATATAAATAAAGCTCTATTATTCTCATTGCTAGAGGGTAAAACAGCAACAAAGTAGAAAAGAATAGAAGAAAGCACAGAAAAAAAACAAGCTAAAGACAGAAAAAATATATTTTCATACATTAAAATTTAGCATACTTCAAGACAGAATGCTTTCATCTAACATATAATGTGTTTTATTGAACCTTTAAATGCTTAAATTACATATAAAAGCAAAAACTGAGCACTAAAACTAAAGAAAAATAGGAAAGCTGTCATAAAATGTTCATTATTGAGCATGCATTAGGTCAGATTTATTAGCGCTAAGCAATGTTTCCAGCATTTATTAATACTGTACAATGTCAATAAAGTGCATGTAAGGTGCGTACAATGAAAGAGTGAAGTGATATTTTCCATGAAAATCTGTCTAAACTGGGTAGAACTGTGTTATGCACGACAAGACGCTGTATGAAACAGCAACAAAGTAGAAAAGATTAGGGGAAAAAAAACAAGGCGAAAGACAGCAAATTCAGTTGTGTACATGAAAGTTAAATATATTTTGAGATAGAATGCTTTAATATAGAATATAATGCGCGTCACTGAAGCTTTAAATGCAACTAAAAGCAAAAACTGAGTATTAAAACTAGAGAAAAATGAGAAAATTGTCAGAAAGCGCTTGTTTATGAGCATGCATTTAGTCAGAAACAGGTCAGATAACTAATTGACAAGTCTACAGATAACAAGACAGTCAGATGTATCGCTACTAAGCAATGTTTCAAGCATTTATCACTACTATGCAATGTCTAAAAGGTATATGTAGACAGCTTAAAAAGAGAAAAACTAACAGGAAAGTGATATTTTTCATAGAAATCCCTTATAAACTGAGTAGAATTACATGTTGTCACTTGAAAGACACTGTAAATGATCAATAGGAAGTTGAAATAGTAAAAATCACAGCACTTAGTAAATAGTTTGTGTACACATGCGGAAGAGCAAAGTAGAAAAGATTAGAGAAAAGTGCAGGAAATTCAGTTGTATGCAGTTTTTATATATTTTAAGACGGACATAGTGTGTTTTATTAAACCTTTAAATGTATGAATTAGACCTAAAAGCAAAAACTTACTACGTGTTGCACTGCAAGACACTTTAAATGATCAATAAAACAGTAAAAATGGTGATAAATAGGAAGTCAGAAGGCAGGAAATTATGTTCTATACTTGAAAGTTGAACATATTTCAAGACAGAATGCTTTCATCTAACATATAGTGTGTGTTATCGAGCTTTCAATGCATGAATTACATTTTAAAAGCAGAAACCTGGTGAAAAAAAACAAAGAACGATGTCGTAAAATGTTCATTATTTTGGATGCATTTAGTTGGAAACAGGTCAGATTATTAATACATCTGATTGTTTTGTTATCTGGAGACTTACTGATTGATCATTTGACTTATTTCCAATCAAATGCAAGCAGATATATTGCAAGGATTTGTTTTCATTGATAAAGTATGAAGCTTTTTTCATTTTCCACTAATTACAAACACTTTTTTTTTAACATTGTGTAGTAATAATAAAAGCTTTAAACTATGCCAAAAGTATATGAAAGTACTATATGGATGAAGATTGTTCTAATTTGGATAAAAACCACATGCTGCACTCTGCAACTGATCAATATTGGGTTTAAACAGAAAAAACAGCAGCACATTGTTCTAGTTTCTGTACAAACCTCTTGGTTTTCCAGCGGATTTCCCACAGTTACTAACTCAGATCTCCTGGCTGAGATGAGCAGCAGTAAATCGTCCAGGTTCTCTGTTGTGATAGATTTATTCTCCCCATAATAGTGTAAAATATTCTCCAAAAAGTCCTGTCCGTCCCGCTCGACCACATTTATGCTGTGGGACGTTGCAAGAAAAGCCAAAACAATAAAACATCTCAAGTGAAACATGTCTGCTTTTAAAGTTTCCTCTGGTAAATAAACGTGAGTCTTCTTTTTTTTCTCCCCCTTCTGCTTCTGCTCTTCTCAAAGCATTTCCTCCCAAAAACACAAATCAAGATATCCGTGCGGTTTGTGCGCAGCGCAGCGTCTCATCCATGGCACAGTGTGAGCGCACAAACACGCGGCGGTCCGTTTAAATAGCGCAGATTTTTTTTTTTTTTCCCTCCTCAGTTTGGGTTTAACTGTTTCGAGGTTCTACTGATCTGATCATCTATCAGGAGGTTCAAAGATCAGACAGGAAGGCAAAGAGAAAAAAAATGGAGGTGACCGACCGCGTGTATTCAGTTTCAGCGCTTTTCCATTGAAGCTTCACTTTGTCACTGCGCACACTTCATGGAGGATGCGTGTGTTTGTGCGGTTAAATGGACGGAACATGCAGGACGCGCGGCTCATTTTACAGCTGCGCCTCCGTTTATTCAACTATGAAACAGCTGGAAATTAAAAAAACAAAAACACAAACATGTGAGTTGAGGCGTTTAAAGGCTCCTGTCGCCCCCTGCTGGCAGCTCATGGTCAATGCAGGTTAAAGAGCAAAGCAAAGGCAGCAAAAATTCAGATTTTAGAACTTTTCCAAGTTCATGTCATGTGTTTTTTGGAGGGGAAAAAATCATGCTAAAGCTTCTACATAAACCATAGAATGTTATAAAATCCCACAACTCTACTCCAAATATTTTTTGAGTTGTGAATTTTTGAAAATAGGTCCTCTGCTTTACATTTCACAACTTCAGCGATTCTTCTAAAGCATCTTTAAAGCCTCATCAGCTGCTTATGTTTCACAGGATTTGGATTTTTTTCACTGAATATCCCAGAAACCTTAAGAAAAAGCTGGAACTTGTAAACATGTAAATAGTGTATGCTGATTTTTGTTAAACAATTCAAATATTGAAAATCTATAACTTATCATCAAAATGAAAAATCTTTAATTTTCACAAATTAATATTTCCACTATTATTCACTTAATTATTCTTCACATTTGGCTGATTGTTTTTATTTTATTTCATTTATTTTTTTACTGAATATCCGTAAAAACCAGGCTGCAAGGTGGCTCGGTGGTTAGCATCGTCGCCTCGCAGCAAGAAGGTCGCCGGTTTGCATCCTGGTGTGGACACCCGGGATCTTTCTGCGTGGAGTTTGCATGTTCTCCCCGTGCAGCGTGGGTTCTCTCTGGGTTCTCCGGCTTCCTCCCACACAGTCCAGAAACATGTTGAGGTTAATTGGTGATTTATTCATAGGTTAATTTTCAAAAAATTAATATCTCCACTTCATTTTTGATGCAGCATCAAATGACATTTTAACATGAAAAAATTAAATAGTTTCTACTCACAACAAAAAAAATTGGTTGGAATTGAGGGAATATTAGTGGAGATATTATTTTTTGAAAATGTAAAGATTTTTTGTTTTGATGATAAATTATAGATTTTTATTTTAGTTTTTGTTTTTCTTGAGGTTTCTTGGATATTCAGTAAAAAAATAAATAAAAAAAATTCTGTGAAAAATAAGCAGCTGGTGAGGCTTTAAAGGTGCTTTAAAAGAATCGCTGAAGTTGTGAAATGTAACACAGAGGGACTATTTTCAAAAACAAAAGTAATTGGAGTGGAGCTGTGGGATTTTGTATGGTTTCATGGTTTATGTAGAAGTTTTTCCAGGATTTATTTCAAGAAAATCCAAGACTTCAACTGGGAGCCCCTCGGTGAGTTGGCATGGAATAAAACTGTTTATTCACTCTACTGGTGTACTCACCTGCTCCTGCAAACATTATATATAAGTAATAGTGATCTATTCTTAATTCTTCAATTCCCTTTTAGTTTTTATCAGGTCTGTATCTCTATTGTGCAGCTGGACCATAATTTCCCCTCCTGAGGCTCAATAAGTTGTTTTTTGAAACAGATTTTTAAAAAACACGTTAACTTTTTAAATATTTATTTACAAAAGTAAGATTTACAAGTTGATTTAATTTAAGCACAAATACAAAACACACTTTGGCACATAAACGGATGTGACACAACACATCCAGGTTTTACAGTCTCTCTGCAACAGCAAAATATCAGTTTGATACGGTTTTCATGAACTTCAGTATCAATATGGAGCCTAATAATGTTAGTTTCACCTAATTAAATAATTATCTGTACATTCAGTTAGGTAATAAATCTAATATGTGGGAGATTTCGAAGTCTGGAACCAGGGTAACAATGTCCAGTTCATCTTGTAAACCCTGAATAAAACTGTATTTGTTCTCGCAAATTTCATCCTGTCATGGTTTTTGTGTGAATTAATACTTTTTGATTGCTAAAAATGTCCTTCTTGTGATTGAACACAGTTGTCAGAAGCAGGAAAAATCACTTTTTTGTTCAAACAGTTGCTGTTTTGCAGGTTTTTCTGCTCTGATCATTGTGCAAACATTTGGAAAATCATCACCAAGCATCAGCATCAATAAAATACATTCAAACTGAAGGCACTTTTGGAAGCAGCCAATAAGAGAAGAGAACCTGCTCAGCTCGTCTGTTACCTCTCTGGTTAACCTGCCCTCAGGTCAGTACACATCCGTTAAAGACGTGACGGTGAGGGATGCGGAGAGTTCGGCGACGCTGGTAGGACGCCAGGCATCAAAACGGACCGTCCTGTTTCTGGAAACCATCAGGAAGCCGTTGGAGCTGAAGCGTCCGGCGACGTTTCCCACGTCGAGCCAAACAAAAGGAGCCACAGAGGCAGAGTGGAGGCTGACGGTGAAGCCCGACTCGTCCTGCTGCACCTTCGCCTGCAGGGAAACACCACAAACCACAACGCTAAGAACAATAATAACAATAACTTTATTCATGCAGCACATAAGTTAACACATCATCCTCCTTAAACTTATCACCTAAACCAATCAGCAGCAAATTAACAAGAATCGTTCCATCTCACATGATCAGATTCTTAGAACAATTTCTGCTCGATCATTTCTGATTTGTTTGTAGCATAAAATATGGATATTTACAAAGATATGTGTGAACTTTTGACTTGATATTTCAAATACTTTCTGGGAAAATCTTTTTAAAATTTGCCCGTCGACTCACTTTCAACCCTTTTTCTGCACATTGAAATTTGTTTGAACGAGAACATAGGTGGCATCCAAAGAAAATAAAACATTCCTATTTTAACAAAACTATATATTTAGTATATTTTATGTTATATTTAGTGAAACATTTTGAAACTGAATACCTCTGTTGGATCAGACTATCAATCAATGTTTTTGTTTTTGTGGTACAATTTGTCACACCTGCTCAATCAGTTCTGAAAAACAAACTAAAATATGTTATTTTTTTCATGTTCGTGAATAAATATTTCATATTATATGTGTTTTGTTTTGTATTATTGTGTTGTATAGCTACATATACTTTATAAAATATCGCTACTTGACTTCTGCATTGTAATTTTTTTTGTTAATTCATGCTCAAGGATGGCACTTTTTGTTATTTTAATCAGAGAATGTTTGATCTATTTGTCCAATATTGCAGATTCTGAATCAATGACATGGTGAGAAATAACAGAGAAAATTTCAGGCTTTTATCTTTATTAATTATTGAGATATTGATGTTCACACAACCTTCAATGTCAATGCAGGATAAAACGTGCTGAAAGTCGGTCAACGGTTAGTTGCTCTGTAATATTGGAGGAATTCAACCGTGAATGTTCGAACCGAAAACTGATTGTGAAGAAGAATAATGATGCAAAAAGCTCCTTAACTGAACTGGTTCTTTAGGTTTGTAACATAGACTGCATAAAAGATGGACGTAGCTAGCATGACGTCACCCGTTGGTTTCTGCACTGAGAAAATGAAGCCAGGGTTTTGCTACTTCCTGGTTGACATCTTGGATTTTTGGAGCCAGTGACGCAAAAATCATCAAAGGGGGGGCGGAGCCATAGGAGCAGTGATTGGTCAGATGGATTGAGAGGCGGGCCCTCTCTGCCCGCCCACATTTACCGCCTTCTGCTCGCTTCGTCTACATCGTCGCTGCCGACTGTCATTCAAGCCAGCCACGCCCCTTGCCCCGCAACATTTTGAAGATTTTTTAAAAATTCAGTATTGATTTATTTTCAGATTGGCCACCTGTTCTCTGGATTTGACCATGAAAACTAATAAGAAAACAATCCTGAGCTGTAGGAATGCAGTATTTTGTGATCTGTGATCACTTCTTTTCCAATTCATTTCTATGGGAGCCAGGGCTTTTTGGAACCAGCAGCTAGTGGACGTAGTGATATTGCAGGTTTTTGACACTTCTGGGTTGGCTTCATTTTTCAAGGCCGGTTCCTACGTCCATCTTTTATACAGTCTATGGTTTGTAATTGATGAAACTGTGAAAGTCTGAATCCGTATTTTTGCGGCTGTCATCAGAAAACTGCAGTTTTAAGGTGGAAATGATTTCACTCATGATTCCAATGTATCAAAACACCACATAGACGTTTTAACAAAGTAAAAGAAAACTTGATTTTCACCTAAGATGGGCTTTAAATGCCTTGTGCTTCTTATACACTCATATAATCAAATATTTATCTGTGTAAAACAAATAAAAGATTAAACTTACGGTGATGTTGGGCGTCTTCAGGCCCTGAGCGTCTTTGGGTGAGCAGAGAAAGTGGTGGTTGGTGGGACCCTGCTGTTGTCCGCCGCCGTCCTCCAGGTGGAAGGTCAGCAGGCAGGTGGGGCGGCTGCAGCGTCCACATCCGGCCAGCAGGGCGGCGACAGGCTGCTTGAAAACGGGCACGGCGCTGCCTTCAGGTACCGTCAGCAGGTCGGATGTCCGGGTGCAGACCGGATCCAGCTCAGACCAGGAGTACACGGTCACCTGAGCGACACGAGGATAAAATAATAATAGTATAATATTAACCTTATTTGTTTAGCACCTTTCTAAAACAAAGTGCTTGTTGCACAAACATAGTCGAGAATAAAACACAAAATACATGAAAGAACAACAGTAAAATAACCATAGTGCACAAATAACTCAAATAAAATATATATAGAGAGAGAATTCAGTAAAATAACCACAATAGAACAATAAAATAATCACATTTTTGCAGGCGTATTAGAACAATATCATGTAAATATGTTTGGATTGTTTAACTTAAAGAGTTCAGCTGATCTAATCACCACCATAAAGTAATATTTTTAGTGCTTTTTCTCATTTAAACAGCCTAATACAAATTAAAAAAAACTACAGCTTCATAGGTTCCTTTATTGTATTTTTGAAAATAGAGTAACACATGAGCTTAATTTGGTTTTAACCATTATTTTCCTCCTTATAATGGATATCTTTTGTTTGGATGACAAAGTACAGGTTTAAAATTCATATTTTACCATCAGAAAATATTAAATTATCAACATGTGATCAGTCTTATTTAAAAGATAAAGCAAACTGTCATGTATTAGCAGCTAAACCAAACAGATATTGTACTTTATTTTGGGAATTAATGACATTCTGCTTTACAAACTCCAACAGTTAAAGGTTAATAGGAATTAGAGTGATTTACTGATGACAGTTAATGAATTAATGCCACTATAACAAACTCTTTTTTAATTATAGACATGTTTTATTCATATTTCCATCATATACTATTGTGGTCTGATTAAATACAGGTTCTATTTTAGTCAACGTACCACAGCCCTGAGCTTCAGGTCATGACTCAGGTCTGAGACGGCGTAGACGAGCAGCGTTTCGTCGTCTTCAAAGCCGACGGGCAGGACGGGAGCGAAGAAGCTCTGTGCAAAGTAGTGCAGCATTTTCCACTTTCCACCGAACTCTGCACACACACAGAGATGACGAGGGGATGACGTGGGATGGGTTTTCTGCACAATCTCCAGTCATTTTTACATTTGCATGAGATTCCCGCACTTTTTTTGAGGCCACATCTCAAATATAAACCGAAGTCCCAAACAGAATCTGCTTAGAAACTCACCAATCGACGACCAGGACGGCGCCTGCCAGATATCGTTGAGCTGCCAGTACAGAGCGCCCATAGTTTGACCTTCACCTCCGATGATTTCACTCCGACTCCGCCGATAAAACTCCGTCTGCGTCTTCACACACTGAGCCTGCATGACCTGGACATTGAAGAATAATTGGCAATAAGCACTAAGCAGTATAAGCCTACAAAATCATTTAATTGTTTATGCTAATTGTTGGCTTTAGGTAACAAAGCTACTTCCTCTTCTTGCAATGACTCGTGTTAAATATGAAGCTGCAGCCAGGTTAACTTAGTTTAGCATAAGAAGTGGAAACAGGGTGTCCGAAAATAATAAAACCTGTCAAACAACCCCTTTAAAGTGATCTGATAACATTTCATTTCATTCATGATTTTTGCAGCTTTTCCTCTAACTTTCAGCACATAAAAGCATTTTACACATCAAAGTGTGCAAAGTGTTAAATTGAGGGGAAGAAAAAGGGCATAGGACAAAAAAAGATGCCTTCTGCTGCATCAGTTTTGACATTTCATTTTAAAAATCTCTCCATCACAAGTGCAAAAATGATACAAGAGCTGTGCTGAATGAGTGAGAACTCTTTTACAAACTACTCGACTCAGAAAAGAGCTTGTTTTTGATTCAGGCTGCTAATTCAAGCATTGTGTATGTTTTGAATTTCTCCCAGGAATAAGTGATGGATTTAAAACTTAAAGTCCACCCACAATCTATGTTTTTACTGTCAAATCCTCAGTTTTGATAATTAAAATCGATACCAAGGCTCAGAATTTTTACAAAACCAGACATTTTGACTCCTATTAGCAGGGAAAGAACTAATAACTATGATGAATAATCTGTTTGAGCTCTTCAACAATGAAACTGCTGTGTCGCCTGCATAACAACATCCTACCTCGACTGTTTTCACTTCAGACTTGTGGTGAAAGTAACTGATGTTCACAGAGCAGAGTGACGGAGGAGTAAAATATGTAAAAGTTCACCTGAGTGATGTACAGAGTGTCTGTAAACCTTCTCAGAGGATCTGTAGAGTTCGGCAGGTTGAAGTGAAGCGCGGCCTGCAGCAACATCTGCTGGTTTCCTGCTTCGTGGTGTTGACGGTGAGACGTGAAGTTACTGTCGTAGCTCCAGTCTTCTTTAACGGAAACCTACAGCGAGAAACAAAAACCAGAGAAGCAATACTTTACATCACAGACAGACAGGAAACTAATACGATTCTACTGAGCTCTGATGTCTGATGGACACATTCAGCATACATCTCCTGACCAAATGGAGCCTTTTTGCAATAATTCTATCCATTTTAAGGAATATTTTATGACCGAATAATCTTCTCTTTTTTCCGCTTTATTACTCCATTAGGTACATTTACTCCATTACTGTACTCAAGTGCAATTTTGAGCTACTATTTTCTATTCATTGCACTTTATACTTTCTCCTTTGCGTCGCTGTTGTTGCAGTAATTAGTAATTTTGCAGATTTTTTATGTTTTGCCTCCATGCATGATGTTTTGTCATTAACTTAACCAACCAGCAGTTTATGTAAGTACAGCCGAAACAATTACTCATTTAATCAATCAGCTGATTTGCAGAGATTTAATTGATTAACTGTTTGGGTCATTTTTCACTTCCTGCTTCACGTGTGTAAAGATTTGCCCGTTTCCTTTTAATTATTTTAATGATTTTCAATTATTTTTAATAATTCTGAGGTTTGTAAAAAACAAGCATTCTGAAGGCGTCGCTGGATAAATGTGACAGAATTTCTCTTATTAACATTTTTTGCTTTTTCTGAACCAAACCATCAATAAATCAGAAAAAAATCTTGTAAACAGCTCCATGTGAACCTATTACAACAGTACAGTCCTGCTTTTACATTATTGCATCATTGATAATAATCTAATGTCATGATATATAACAGTATAACACTCACAGGGGACTTTTTTCTGCATTTAATACTTTAAATCTGTTTTTCTGATAATACTGTTATTTAAGCAACATTAAATGCAGGTCTTTTACTTGTAATAGAGTTTTTTTCTTTTTACAGTGAGGTATAATTAGTACTTTCACATAAGTAAAACAACCCTGAAGATAAACAATTGTTAATTGAATTCACAGTAGGGGTAGTTGAGGAAATAACTCAACTAAAAATGGGTTTAGAGACCTAAATATGTGTTTCTCAAAACTATTTAGTCAAAGATGTCTGATCACAGTTACAGCTTTGGTCCCTGATAAGATAAGTTAAAAAAAACTGTTTGTTCAGCTGTGTACTGGCTCAAAAGAGAGAAATAGTAGCTCCTTTAGAAAGCACGGCAGTTTTTGAGTTCAAATCTTCTGGATAAACGAGTATGAAAAGTGAGATAGCAACGTTGAGTTACCAGGTGCAGAGTGGAGAAGGACGGCCAGGACTGGAAGCCATATTCAGAGGCGAAACGTGTCCGAGGGAACGTCCTCCAGTCCCAGCAGTCGAGGGTGTAGCTGTAGAAGTGGACGTCTCCGTAGTGAGGATCATAAGGGTTCGCCGCCACCCAGCCCTCCTGCTCCGATTCAGCCCCGTTTGTCGGACTGGAGATGAGGAAAGGGCGACTCTGGTCCTCCTGAAGCAGAGATTCATCCTCTGTCAGATCTTACTTTTGTTTCTACTCGATTATAAAAAGAACAATGAGTTCTCTGGAACCTTTTAACCACAAATCCTCTTTGGACTCTCACCTCTTGCACGATCTGCCGTATGTTGTCCACATAAAGCGTCACGTAGTCTTTCAGGTACGTTGGCCTCTGGGCAGCCGGGATGTTGAACCAGTCTGTCGCCAGAGCTGCTTCGTTTTCATTGTTTCCGCTCCAAATTATGATAGAGGGGTGGGACTTTAGGCGGCGAACCTGACAGTTAAAATAAGACAGAAACTGGCTGTCAGCATACTTCATGTAAAAAAAAAAAAAATCTTAAAATGTGGCAGGATCATTCCAACTAATATTATGGTGTTTTTAGGAAAATTTGTACTCAACCACCTCTGATTTAGCTAAAAAGAGATTTAGAGCATAAACGATGGATATTTATAAAGGTATTTGTGGCATTTTAGCTTAATATATATAATACTTTCCAAGATAAAATGTTACTTGCATGAGGCTGTCTTGTAATATTTTTGTTTTTGTGGTGCAAGCTCAATCAGTTAGTAAAGTTCAATGAAAATAATTTCATTTTTTCATTTTTGTGGCTGTATATTTCATATTAAAAGTATTTATATGTTAGTTTTGTATTTCTGTGACATGCAGCTACACATATATAAGAAAATATCAGTAGCTGATGGTAATCTGTGCTCAAAAATGTGACTTTTAATGATGGCTTCAAGCGTTTTTTTGTATTTCAACTTGCCCATAATGTGAGACTCTTGGATCTACTTGTCCAATATTAGAGATTCTGAATCAATGACATGATGAGAAATAACAGTGAAAATTACAGGCTTTTGTATGTAATAGTCTCTGAGATATTAATAATCAAACATAGCCTAAAATGTAATTGTACAAAAAAAAAAATGCTCAAAGTAAATTGAATCTCGGCTATATATATATATATATATATATATATATATATCAGGCTAAAACTTTATAGATACCATTTTATGTATCCATAGTTTATGATAAAAAAGCTTGAAGTAAATCAGAGATGGTCAAACAGAAAAGCCACCAACGATTTGAGATGGAAGAATCCAGCATTTTATTTTGAAAGTCCAGTTACAGCCTGTAAAAAGGCCCAGCTGGTGTGTTAACGGGGTTAAACAATGGTTCTAAAAATGCCTTTTATGTAGAAATATTGATTCAACCTGCTTATATGTGTACGTTGTGCTTTCTGAACCAGCTCATCGGTGCACACACGACACACTACACCTTCAGAAAACAAAACAACAATCCCACCTGTGCGTTAACTCACCTGTTGGACGACCTCCTCTCTCACCGTCTGTATGAAGTCGTCCTCGGTGGGATACATGGCACAAGCAAACATGAAGTCCTGCCAAACCTGGAGACACAAACACTTTGAGGAGCCATCTGTTCCACAATGCACCCATGAGTCACAGCCGTGTTACACAATCAACGCCGCATATATAAATACAGTCTATCGGCGCCCAAATGTTATTTTTCACACATTTTATGTAACGGTGGTGCTCAAGGGGGATTTTCACTGTTGGAGCTGCAGCTTCCAGATGTTAAAATTCATGTCAGTCAGCTAAAATACACAACTACCGATGAGCCACAACATTAAAACCCCCTGCTTAAATAATGTGTAGCTGTGACTCATTGGTTTCCTGTTGATTCTGGCATCGGGACGCTGGCGGCGGATCTTTTGGGTCGTGTAGTTTGCACTGTGAAGGAGATGAGGTTTGCTTGGATTCTGGTCTGGGGAGAAGCTCAGGCTCTTGGTCGTGCTCCTTGAGCCTGTGGCGCTCGGTTCAACTCGGTTCCACATAAATGCCAGGAGCCAAGATTTCCCAGCAGAACGTTGCATTATGATTAAATAACAATACTTTGCAGGAGCTTTTTGCACTTAAGTTTGGTGCATTTTGTGTGTAATTCTGTTCTCTTTTGCAGATCTTTGTCAAGCAGACTTTGTTTATGGTTCATTTTCATCTTTGGGAGGTTTCCTATGCATGCAATTCATCCCACACTTTATTTATTCGTGTGCAATATAATCATAATAATGTTATTTACTACTTAGTCATGTTGCTGCTTACCACAATCTACACTCTGGTGCAATATTTATCTACTAATGTTACTTACAGTGCTGTATTTCTGCACTCAGATTTACATTTAGTGTTCATATTATCTATTTTTATATTGATCTCATTTATTACCAAACGTTTTGTGTTTTATTAATTAGCATTTTCGATGCACCACAGAGGATCAGCACTTCTAATTTTTCTGTATGCACAACTCACAATGACAATAATTTACAATCAGACTGCAACAGGACTGCTTTCTGAAAAAAAAAAACAGAACATGGATTGGGTGTATTTTAACTGTATGACCATCATTTTTTAAAATATGAATTTTCTGTTTGTTCCAGGAAGATGCTGGGTTTCTATTTTGTAATGCTTTTTTCTTTTTTTCCCACTTTTCTCGTTGTTTTTTAAAAAATATATATATTCAACCATTCTTTTATGGTGCTTTACTTATTTAAAATATTTTTTAAAAAAACTGTATTTTGCAGAATTCAATTTCAGTTTTTACAATTTTAATGCTAAAAACCTTAAAATAAAATAAAAAAATATGTGTATGTAAATATATATATATAAAATCCAAAGTGAAAGTTTGATATCAAAACACATGCTATGACAGCAGCATACAGGTTTTACCCACATTCATCTTAATTTGTATTAAATGTAGAACACTGTAATGACCTCATACCATGTTTTAGTCCATTTACATGTTATATATGAACCGATCAGCAACAGCAGCAAAACCACTGACAGGAGAAGTGAGTAAAATCGATTGTTATGTTAAAATGCGATATTCTGCTGGGTTACTTTGACACATAAAGATCCACCTAAAGATTACTGCAGACCAAACCCACCCCCACCACAACACAAAAACTGGTAAGGAACAGTGGCTTGGTGAGGAACACGACCAAGAGCCCAGTCGAGATCCAAACTCCCGAGATTCTGATCCAATAAAAGCATCCATGGGATTTGTCAGAACAAACCTGATGCCACAGAGGCCTCACGCTGCAACCCACAACTCAAAGGATTTGTTTTTTTGGGGTTTTTTTTTGCAGCATGAGGTGAATCAATGCATCAATAAGCAGGTCTTAATGTTGTGGCTGATTGAGGTATCAGAATTATATTTAAAATTGGATGCAAAATGATCTAACATATCAAAAAGTCTTGTCATGTACTGTAAAAAAAAAAAGAAAAACAGAAAAACTGCTGCACTTTGAATGCAAAAACCTGTACTCTGTCCAGTTCATAGACCGCACCCATACACTTCAGCACTTCCTGATGCAAAGAGGATGTTGTTTCTGTACTATTTAATTTCTTATATACGAATGATGGCATCCTGCTTTACAACTATTACAAAACTGTTCTATTGTTTTTAGACCAGTAGAGGGTTGCAGCAGTTACCATGATGCCCAACTCATCGCAGATGTCGTAGAACAGATCCTGCTCGTACACTCCACCTCCCCAGACCCTGAGGCCATTCATGTTGGCATCCACCGCCGACTGCAACAAGTTCCTCAAGCTGCAGGACAAACAGCGAGCGGGTAGTTTCAGTGTTAATGTGTTTGCAAATTGAAGATGCCTGCTCTGCAAAGACGCCAAAGAGGAACAAAGGTGTAAACGAACAGTATTCCCCTCAGCCTTTCAGACTGAACTCACACAGCAGGCGTGACTCGGTCCTGGAAGGAGTGGGCCGGGATCCAGTTGGAGCCTTTCAGGAAAATTGGTTTCCCATTGATGCGGAAATAAAAGCTCAACCCTGGAGAGCCGACGACCGGCTCCTGGACCAGTTCCACCGCTCGGAAATACACCTGCAGCAGAAACTTTCATCAGCTCACCTTGAACTCATCTGTAACGACTTTAAAGGACGCAGAGTTTGACTTTTATTACAAAAC
Organism: Stegastes partitus; assembly: GCF_000690725.1. Taxonomy (NCBI): domain Eukaryota; kingdom Metazoa; phylum Chordata; class Actinopteri; family Pomacentridae; genus Stegastes; species Stegastes partitus. The sequence continues at coordinate 7,770 of NW_007579335.1, read as the reverse complement.
TGCAAACGACAACCTTCATGAATTCAGCTTCAGTAGTGACAATCCATTTTAGTTTGGGGAAATGTGCATAGATATGTAATGTATGCTATTATTATTACTGTTTTAATGATTAAATAACTAACATTATATATAAAGTAGTTTGAAAAAATAGTTATCAATTAAGTGTGTAATTTAATATAATAAATTCATTGTTTAATTTAGTATCAAATGGCTTTAGGTTTATACTCATTTTATTTTAGAAACTGAAACTAATAACAACACTGGAATTTGGGAAATGTGCATAAAAATGTAACGTTTAAATATTTAATGAATCGAAAATCATTAATTGTTTCATATTGTTTTCAATGGCTTTTGGTTGCTCTTAGGGATCTTTTATATTTATTTCATTTTAGAAATAAATTGTACTATCCTGTTCTGTCCTGCTTTACTAGTATTGTATATTTAATCTACTGTGTTTTACAATTAGAGTTTTTGTTTTGATCCTGCCTTGCTGTTTTATGCACATATTGTTGTTGCTGCTTGTGGAAGCACAAGATGACAAACGTCCTGTTTTGTCCACAACCCAAAGATTTTCAGTTTACTGTCACGGGGGAGGAAGGGAACTAGAAAATATTACATTTAAGACGCTGCAATATAGAAACACACCACAAAAAGCTGCAAATAACCACAAAGAGCTGCAAAACAACCACATAAAGATACAAAAATCTGCTGGAGCTGAATTCAAAATGAAGCATAAATAACTTGTGCAGCTCTTTCATCATCTCAGGTTGCTTTATAACGTGCTTGATACATAAACTTGCTTTGCTTTGATGATATGAATGTAAGCGTTGATCTCTGACCTTAGACTCTGTATTGAGGACTAAGAATCCATCCTGAAATCCTCTGACAGCGAGGCGGTAAAAGTGTTGGTCACCGTGTCCGCTGGGCCACCACAGCTTCACCTGGCTGCTCTGGAACATTTTTATTATGATAAAAAGAAGGAATAGTATCATAAATATCACAATAAATGAAGAAAGTAAGAGCTTTGCTTAGCTTTAGCAACATATATTAAACTTTAATTCGCCATGTTGCTTATTTATTCCTTTCTAAGTGTCTGCAAAATCTAAAAATCTGCCATTTTTCACACACAACAGTTGACAGGATTGTTTCAAAGCACCGTGTTGATGTTTAGGACGAAGCTGTTCTTCGTCTTTCCTTGAAGAAACTGCATCTGGGAGGTTTGCTCTGTACCCAGCTCGGGTATCGAGAGCGTCACTCGTCCATTTGTTGTCTGAACTGCATCGACATGAAGCTCAACCTGCAGCTTCCACTGAGAGACGCTGGAGTCTGGACAAACAGAGTATAGATTAGAAATAAAATTACACAAAAAGGGAAACACAGGGCGCCCCGATAGCTCATCTAGTTGAGCAGGTGACCCATAAACAGGGTCTATAGTTCATAGATTCGACTTCCACTCACAACCCTTTGCTGCAGGTCTCTTCCCATTCTTCTCCCCCCCTTTCCTGTCTTTCTACTGCTCTAAATAAAGGCAAAAAGCCCCCAAAATATATTTAAATATAAATAACTAAAAAGGGAAACACAGAGGGGGGGATAAAACTATATGAGTGGGCAAAGAAAATCCAGAAGATGCAAGAATATTTGAATGTATTCTGCAAAAAAGACTGCCTCTTATTTGCTTTTCAGATTTCAAAGTGGGAGAAAATGTGTGCAAACGTTTATTTGTACACAAGATTAACACACTCTCGGGTTTCAGGAATTACTGCAGTTAATTCTCAAAACTGACTTGAGCTTTCCCATCTCTGCATCCTGAGGAAGCTCCGACCAAACACTGAATTCCAAGAATCTAAAGTCGAGGCAACTCTGACCAGAAAAATAAACTGCCTCTGTTTGTCGAGCTGCTGCATCTTACACAACTGCTCTTACGCAACAGATAAATAATGCAACACTTTCTTTCAGACGAGAGGCGCTTTCTCTAAAATTCTGCTTACGCCTGAAAGCATCTGTGTTTATCCTGACGGCATTCTTTTTTCTTTTTTTTTATTTTGTAGTTTTGACCAAAAGATGAAGATTAGACGGGACGTACCGTAGAGAGGGACGGAGGAAACCTGGACGAGCTGCAGAATATCAAACGCCTCCAGCTGGACTCCTTTCCACAGACCCATCGTGGGGAACGAAGGACCCCAGTCCCAACTGAAGGAGCTCTGTTCCTGCACCACAACACAACAACGATGTCATTTGTTTACACCGATCAGCCACAACATTAAAACCACTGACAGGTGAAGTGGAGAACATTGATTATCTTGTTGCATTAGCGCCTGACAAGAGGTGGGAGATATCAGGCTGCATGTGAACAATCAGTTCTTGAAGTTGAAGCGCTAGAAACAGGAAAAATGGGAAGCAGGAGGGTCTGAGAGTCTTTGACAAACTGTGATGACAAGATCATTGTGTCAACTCCAAGGTGGCAGGTGTTGCGGTGTGTCCTGGTATGCGGTGGTTAGCAGTGAAACCGACAACAAGGCTCATTCATGGATGTGGGGAGCAAAGAAGAACAACACAGAAGAGCTAAAAAAAAAAACCTTAATGTTGCTCTGATGGAAAGATGTCAGAACATAAAGTATCAGTGCTTGAGGCCACAGAACACCTTCAGTCCAGACTGATTTGGCGACACAAAGGGAAACTACACAATGTGATAACCTTAGAAAAAAAGGAAAAACAAGGTGGTTCTGACAAGATGAAGGTAAAAGGTAAAAGAATTAAAGTTTATGGGTAAAACTGCTGTTTGAAAATGAATTTATCAACTAGCTCCCCTGCTTAAAAGCTGATTTCCACAATAATTACCATCTTTATCTATATTATATTCTAATATCTACACACAACATGATGATCTGTTGGCTGTAATTTTCCTACATTCTGCATCAAAATATTTTCCACATGTCAGATTATTAATTTAACTTTCCAATCAGGTCGAGATGATCCTTCTAATTTTGGATTGAAAGAACATCTTCCCCTCTGCTTCATCAGTTTAACCCTCTGAAACCCAAAACCTGCAGCAGGTTTGAAAACATCCATCCATCCATTAGCCATACACCGCTTAGGGTCGTGGGGGGCTGGAGTCTATCCCAGCTGACTCAGGGTGAAGGCAGGTTCACCTGGACAGGTCACCAGTCTATCACAGGGCTACACTTAGAGACAGACAACCAAGCACACTCACATTCACACCTACGGACAATTTAGAATCACCAATTAACCCCAACATGTTTCTGGACTGTGGGAGGAAGCCGGAGAACCCGCAAATGCAAACTCCATGCAGAAAGATCCCGGGTGTCCTCACCGGGACGCGAACCGGCGACCTTCTAGCTGTGAGGCAACAATACGAACCCTAACCACTTGCCCGGTTTGGTTTAAAAACATGTTGTATTTAAAAAAATAAAATCAAAGCTACATGTTGGTCAGAGCACAAACTGTAGAAACTTGAACTGACTGCATGTGATGTCGCACTCTGTTGTAACCCAATTTAAAGGGAAAATGAAACGCTAGATAAAGTTAGCATAATTCACAAGCTGGATACCAACTCTAAAACTCCTCATAGGTTTAAAGCTGTCAGTCAAATAAAAAGCAATCTATCTTTTTCAAACAAGCCCATCACCGTCTTGTGCTGTGGGTTGGTTAACTCAGAAGTGCTATATTAGTGGACATCAGTTAACTACTGACAAAATAGAAAATAAGAAACACCAGGGGTTACTTTTGTATTGTCCTACAATATACAGCAACAACTTCTATATTAATAAAATCAGGTTAAAATCAAACAGTAACACATGGCAGGATATAACCTACTTACTTTCCTGATGAAATTGACGTGACATTCTCCCTTCTGGACGTCCGGAGGACACTCGGGAGGAACTCTGTAGGACGAATGAGCTTTCCTCCGCTCAGACGCGTAAACAACCGGAGACAGCAAATTAACCTCCAGCACATTATCTCCGTCCTTCAGCAGGTCGCTCACCGAGAAGTCCTACACACCAACAACACGAAGGTATTTTAAAGCGTGACATGAAAGAAAACCCTGAACGGCTCACGCTGAACATACGTATCTACGGAACATGTTGTCCGTCTTCCCGACTGTGACCCCGTTGAGAGAGACGGACGCCACAGTGTCCACGCCGTCAAAGACCAGCAGCACCTTCCGTTTGACCCTGTTAATGCAGAAAACAGGCAAAAGGAGTCAGAAACAGGGCACTGAAAAATCTTTTTAGAAATCATGAACATCACGATACAGACCTCAGCTGAGGAGGGACAGTAAACGTGGTCGTATACGTCCAGTTGTCAAGTGAAATCCACCGATAAGACAAATCGTTGAACCTGAAATATGGGTCCTGGAAGACGAGTGAGGAAAGAGTTTAGCTGGACTTCAACATTTTATTTCATTTCTAGTTAGTTTATGTCTATAAAAAGGTGTGTGAAAATGGGTTCCGGCCTGCAGCTGACAATTTTTAATGACAAGAGACGCTAAAAGTTTAAGATCTCCAGATCACCCCCCAAAGAATTTTAGCACTTTTCTAATATAAAGGTCACCAGTCTATCACAGGGCTACACTTAGAGACAGACAACCAAGCACACTCACATTCACACCTACAGACAATTTAGAATCACCAATTAACCTCAGCATGTTTTTGGACCTTGTGGGAAGAAGCCGGAGAACCCGGAGAGAACCCACGCTGCACGGGGAGAACATGGAGACTCCACGCAGAAAGATCCCGGGTGTCCTCACTGGGACGTGAACTGGCGACCTTCTTGCTGTGAGGCAACCATGCTAACCACTGAGCCACCTTGGAGCCCACTCAGCTAAAATAAAGTTTAAATAGATATTGTATATGTGGAGTTTTATTTACCAGGCGAGGAGACAGTTAACAGGTGGTAAACAGGAAGCAGAAGTCTCCGCTTCCAGTCAGCGTTAATGAGATACTCAAGTTCATTATTCACAGGAATAACACGGGACTTAGAAGCAACACATGCATGAATAATCCTACCAGGTTAAGAGGGCTTTAGGTGAAGCATATTGCAGCTTTTACTTTCCCAGGACAAAATACGTTTGCAGCAAAACTAAGGCTCTTAGTTTTGCACTTAGTTTTGCACTTAGCTCTTAGTTTTGTGAACAAGATCATTCGTTTGATAAATAATTCTAAAATTTAAACTCTGTGTGAGCTCACGTAAAGCTAAAAACAAACAGGTTGGATAGATTAAGCTGAAGATATGGGCTAAAAAGTGCAACAAAACTGAGTCCAATTCTCATTTGTGTCCATTTATCATTTCATTTTTGAAATTTTTTTAAGTACACCTTCAGTTTTGTTCACAAGTAGCCTTTTTCTTGACTCTAAATGAGCCTTTGGAGAATGAATGTACAGTAAGCATAATCAGTCCACACACAATAAAGGCAATCAGTCTGTGTTACCTTATTGGGCAGAAGTCTACGCATGTTCCTGTTATTTTGGACCTTTTGATAAACAAAAATGGTCAAATATGCTTGTGCAATTGATATCTCAATGAAAAAAAAATGGTTTAGCAATAGATTTTTTTCTTTGTTTTTATTCTCATTTCTTTGCATTTTGGGTTTGGTTTCCTTCGGTGCTGGCTGAAGCCTCACTGGTGGGTGCCAAAATGTTCTATATGCAGAAAAATAAGCTCCTCTTTGGACACTGATGGTACCAGTCTGTCAGATTTGTGGTCACACTTCACTTCAGGCTGCAGCTACAACTTTTCCCTGCCAAGCTTCATGAGACTGAGTCATTTTTCCATTCCCTACTTGGAGATGCAAACTAAATAAATGTCAACTTCCCAGCATTCTTTGCACTCATGTAGCTCCAAACCAGTTGCCTTTCAATTCACCTGTTTGCTTTCAATTTTGCATGCTGGATATGGATTGTCATCTAATAATTAGTTTTCAGGTTGTTTTTTTGTTTTTATTTACAACTACTATGTTGAATAAACACTGTGTGCTCTTTTTTTATGCAAGGCCAAGAATGTACAGAATTGAAAGCTGATTGCGTTCAAAGATATTAAGAAAAAGAAGAATATATGAATTTAAAAAAACAAAATAAAACACCATATTTAATTATCACAAAGGAAGGGCAAATAAAATAAAGTCAAATCTCATCAAATATAACTCAAAAGAAGAGAGATTATGCTTTTGAAACATTTCAAACTAACTGGCTCTTAATAAATATCTAGATGTATGTTTGGCCCATTTATGTCAATTCTTTAAAAATCATTCAAATTAATTATTCTGTGACCTAAAGACCGAAATAATTCCTTGTTTTAAAAAAATTTTTAAAAGATGTTTAGATACTGGCAGTTTGCTTGTCAACCTCAGAATTAAATTGTCTTTTTATAAAAATCTGTCAAACATTCACGACATTACTAAATAACACAGCTGCTGCTTCCTCTACACATCGAAAGACTTACCGAGACTGAAACAGACATTAAAACACATCAGCATCACTCCTCAGCAGCCAGTTTAACCAACTTACTCTCAATTATGCAAATGATTATGTGCAATTCTTTGCTGTTTCCTACATTATCAGTTCCTTATGTCATGTTGATCAAAATGTATGACAATGGGTCTCAGTTGAATAGTCTCACCCCCACAACATTTAGGCTTTAGTTCATCGCATAAGTCTTTACACGTAAAATGTTTGAACAAGTTGTCAGAACATGTCGAGCATATTTCCATGAGACTTTTTTCTAAATCGGTCCTGAATTGGTAAGCTGCTCCGAGGTGAATCTTAACTTCCTCTAATGAAGGGAAATGTGTGTAGCATTACATTGATCGACCAATGATCAACCAGTTTTCTGAAAGAGCTCAAAGGTGCATTTTATGATCCATCAACTGGCAAGTGTAGAGGAAGACTGCACTGTAACTCCTACAGCACTGCATGTACAGTTTTCCCTAAGGAGATTTTCCTATGTTCACATTTCTACTTTTGTTTTTTGTCTTTGTGCTGTGCGGTGCTGTCTTTTCCTTTCTGTATCACAATGACATGGTCTGTCAACAAATTACAGCACAAACAGTAAAAGCCTAAATGTGAATCTTGTCCAGGCTCTTGCAATCAACCTCCCACACACACTAAGGTGTAACTCACAGTTTACAATAATTGTCATCAAAATTTTAGCCATAGTCAGAACATCCCTCCAGAGTACACTGTTATACCGACAACATGACTAAACAATCTGACTGTCTTATCGTACACACTGACACAAGGACTTGTCATTCTGATGGCGCTGACATGTTCATTGACACAGATATTTAGTTTTGAGAGATGAACTAAGGATTTTGAGCAAGTAGCTGTCTTTTGCAGGTGATCCATGGTGTTTGGCTATTTGTACAAATTGTTTTGAGAAATGCACTTACTGTTTTTGCAGATTCGAGAAATGTACCAAAGCGACTGAGAAAAACTGTCATGCCTGTTAGCTGCAGCAACAGTCTGGCTGAGATTTGCATGACTAACTTGCACCAAAATGACAGAAAACTGCACATTAAAACCACTCTGCAGTCAGACACGTGCATATATAAACCGGCATAATTCACATTTTATGACTACTCTTTATATTTAGTCATTCTCTCTTCCTACCAGGATGAATCCCTGCTGCTGCAGAGCTGAATGAACGCAGCCGGGAACCTCCGCAGGCAGCAGCAGCGACCCGTTGGAGTTTGACAGCGTCCATTTCCCGTTCAGACTCACGGTGAGCTCCGTTACGGGACGAAAAACCGACAAA
>NW_007579334.1:85845-159381 GCF_000690725.1 Stegastes partitus | reverse complement strand
CCCGACGTGCGCGAAGGCCGACAAGCGTAGGTGCGAGGACCCGTCAAATGCCGCTTGCGGCTTTAATGTTATTTTGTATTTGAAATAAAGCGTCGGTCGTGTAATGTATTGTAATGGTGGTGGATTAATTGAAAGGTCAACTGGCTAATTAATAGAATGTTTTCATACAAGAAGTCTTTTACAAATCTGTTAAGAAATGCCGTAAACTAATATTCATGACATTAATTGGTCTCTTACACTGTATCATACGAAATGGTTAAAAAGGAAAGACACTGTTAAATACAAGTTTGTTTTTAACATTTATAGATGATAACAACTCACTTTACAAAAGGTTTGTTGTCTTCTGCATATGATTAAGAAATCGACATCAGATCTACTGATAACAATCATGTAATAATAGTTATTAGACAAATTATTAGTTTTTAAGTGAATCAAAGTTCTCAGTCACGATGATTAGGCTTAATTTTTTTTTGGGGGGGGGGGTTATTTTAGGACTCCAGAATTACCTTAAATTATCTGTCATCAGTACACTGAATCACACCCACACATACATCCATAATCCTTTGAATTTAACGCGTCATTCTTCAGAAAGAGTCACCACAAAATGTCTTTGATTTCCCGAAAATACACTGCAGTTCTGTCGGTGCAGAGGAGTTGTGTGTGTGTGCAGCGAGCAGTAATGGAAACAAGTCTTCCGGAGTGAAGCTGAATAAACTCTAGAGGGGTGAGCCCAGCAAAACTGAAAGTAGATAGCACCTAGCAGAGTGGAAAAAAGGGGTTACACTGCTTCACTCCCACAGATGGAACCACTGGCAGAGACTTCCACTGCCGCCTACACTGAGTGCACACCTCTTTACCACCTTTGACCTTCTTCAGAGTGTAAACCAACACACCCAAACGGGGCCCGGCTCTTTCTGAACTGAACCTTTTGACCTGTGAAGTGAGCGTGCCATGAATTGAAAGAAGCAGAATTTAGTTGAAGAGTCACATTCTGTACGGAAACAAGCCCAGGGTGTCGACCCGTGAATGTTGCATTGTTCTCCACTGTTTTGTTCTCTTACTCATGTCATCGGTTCTTTGCATAGAGAAAGCAGGAATGCTGATGAACCGTTGTGATAGCTGAGGTAAGCTGCAATGTAAAAGCTGCTGGTCCAAATTCCTTAAATATACATGGTCATGCACACGTACTTGCCTGTTGTCATTCATTTAGTTATGCAAATAAACCTACTGGAAATGTGCTGTATACAAGTCACAGATTCACTGGAGGCTCAGAAGTACCTGCACTGATATTCTGCCAAATGTGATTTCAAGTCAGGATTTGTGTCTGGTCCGTCTGCTACGACAAGTACAGAGAGAAGAGACAGTTGGTTTATCGTTGGACAAAAGCAAACATTTTATTTTACACTTCCAACTGTTAAAGTAGCAAATTAGAAAAGGCGAAATTTTCTGAAAACAATTAAAGTGTGCTCAAGCTGAAAGTTGCGACTGTAACCTGTGATACATACAAAATGTCATTTGATTGAGATTCATGAGGGTTACAGCTGAAGATGACAGAGTGTTAGTTCATCGTCAGAAACGTAAGCACCGCAAGGAGCCTCATGCATCAGTATTGAAGTGTTTGATGAAGCACTGAAAGGTCACAGGTGAAGTGGAAACACTGATGGGTGCTGAAGCCATCCATCCATTTTCTTCCACTTCTTTTAGGTGTAGCAGACCATTCCAGATGTTCTTCTTCGTCACAACAATTTCCAGTTCCTCCTCCCAAGGTGCTGGCTCTCATCTCAGTATCTTTACACTCACCCAGCAGGCACTGGAGGTCAGTGTCTGATGAAACCAACAGAACCACATCATCTGCAAAAAGCAGAGATGCAACACTGAGGTATTCTTGGCACAAAGTTAAGCACATTTCCTGTGCTGAAGCTTTCAGTTAGAATATAACTGAAGCATTTGGAATCAGTTAAAGCCTCTATTCAAAGATACAGATGCACATTAGATCACAACTAAAAGTAATGCTACCAAGTTGGAAGGAAGCTGCCTCTCCCACACATTCTCAGTGGCTTGTGAGCATAACGTGCTTGAAGCCTGAGGTAAATTTGCAACTTGGTTAGAGAGTTCAATCTTTCATCTTTCAGAGCTGAAAGTGCTCCATTTTGATGCATAAAGAACATATACACTAGTACTTAGATGTGTTGGAGCCTAAAGTATGCATTTTGGGGTTTTCCCTTTTTTTTGTGCTTGTGAAAGGTTATGCGAACTTACAAAAACTGAAGTTCACACCAAAGGGAGTTGAAACACCTTGGTGGCAGTCCAGGCAGTTCTTTTGTTACTTATCTACATCCCTGCAACCACATTTGCATAACACCTGTCCTGTAGAGCTGCTTCTGCTGGAGCTACACCTCTCTGCCTGTCCTCAAACCTTCCAGATACTTTTCCTGTTTATTTTTAGTACGTACTACAGCTGCCCTTACAAAGTACAGCATGCAGCATTACACAGCGAGGGCATCCTACTTTGTCATATAGTAATGCGCCTTAAACTGTGACTGTCTTGTTCATGTGTCTGTTGCGGTCTGTCGGGCAAAATGATACACATTCATATTTGCATTAGACACTTACAGTAGTAGAAGTACAGGATGAGATACTTATCGTATCTTCCGCTGTGCAGAGGATTGTAGGTCAGAATGGAGAGAAATGGATGCAGTTGGACATCATGGAGTGCTACATTTGACATATTATGCATTGAAACATACAAAATGTTTTTATGGCCTACTACTGAATGGAGTAGTACAGGTAGTGGAACGCTCCAACAGATCTGTAGTTAAGGTCCGTGGCCAATGTTTTCTGGGCCTTAAAGAGACAGGACCCAAAATTAAGTGTTTCAGACAGAGCATGAGAAGAAATGCTGCTTTAATGTAGTCTGAGAAAACAATCGTGTGTTTTTTGAACATGTGAATATATTTCAGTCCTCAAAAGTAAAATTATAGATCTGTAAATGTGCAAAACTAGGGCTCTTTAACTAAATGTCAATGAAAAGTGAAGTTTATGTTCACTTTATATATTTAATGTTACCTTCATGTAGGTTCATGTTGACACTAACAGTATGTTAGATTACTGCATGTATAAATACAGTTAAGATGTATAAATAAACATAATATAAATATAATAATTACATCTACTTATCCTATTTGATTGGCAAAACAGTTGAACTTAATGATCTGAACTTCTGAGGAAAGTTGCTTCCCACTGATATCTCATTTCTTTTACTTGAATAGATTTAAAAACAATTACAAGTACTTTAAATAGCATTTAATCAAAGCAACAGTTTTCTCAGTAGCATGTTTTTTTTCTTGCCAACTCATTTACTCAGCCTCCACATCAGTCATGTGTCTTTCCAGTGAAGAAATCACATGTTTTATGAAAATGAGACACCCATCTGAAGGTGCTCACCACCTGAACAAGCCCAAACTAACCATGTAGGAAAGTCATGCTCATTGTACATCCTGCACATTGGTCACAGAAAAAAAAAAAAAACATCCCTCACAGCTATCTGCTGTACCTCTTCCTCATTTTATGCAATGTAAACACATAGAGGGGAAAATAAAACAGATGTCAATTTAAGGAACCAAAAGCAGCACATGTCATTTCAGAAAGAACGTAAGGGTTGTCTGTCTTTACGCTTCTGGGTGACTCAGAATTGTCGATTTATTTGGGGAAAGAACACCTTTTCCATTTCGGTGTTGTACCTTTCTTCTTTTAATGTCGCAGGGACCTTTTGACCTCCTCAGTGTCAGTGGTCAGTGTTGATAAAAACATTTAGATGCTTCATTTAAATAAAAGAATCAATTTTCACCACAGAAGTACTTAATAATAATCAAAATGTTCAGAAAAAATATACCAAAATGAGATTAAATTTTCAAATGCATTTGTGCCCATTTTGTAGAATGGCTCCTTCCTTCTAATAGTAGTTCATATGTAGTCTTCCTTTATTTAAAAAAAAAAAAAAAGAAAGAAAGAAAGAAAAAAAAGCACATTTAAAACAACTGCTGCTTTCTGGTAAAATAAAATAAAACAAAAATAATGTATATATAAATATAAAATCAGTATTAGAAATTAACAATTAACATAACAAGTAGTGCTATTTATGGTGTAATATCATCTGATTAACTTGCAAGGGATTGAACCCCCAAAAACTTAAACAAACTTAAATAAAATACGACTTTACCTGACAATAACACAAATTACAGCTGACACCCTGCAGGTATTAATTATGGAAAATAACCAAATTAATGTAACAATGTCGCCAAGACCTTACTATATTACACACTGTTGCCCATTAAGCTGGAATAATTCTGTTTTCAGACACATTCCTCTTTTTATTTCTATGATACACATCAGTAATCACTTCCGACCAGGTACAATGATTACATTCCAGTTACCAGGTGACATGAATGCTGACTTGGGGATCTGACTGTAGAGTGGGACGTCCTGCCCATTGACACCATCAACAAGCTTGTGGACAGTACGCCACGGTGTCTTAAGGCATTGATCCATGTCAGGGAATGACACACTCAACATTCGTGACATTTGAAAGAGTAATATTGGACATTCTAATGCATGAAATCCCCTCCAATATGTGTTTCCTGTTAAATTGACCAAGGTTGAAAACTGAAGCAAAACCTTTAATCCTGTTGTTCAGTACCCCCAATTTTATTTCAGCCTGAGTGCACAGTTTGTAAAAGTTAATTGTGATTTAATTTTTACTGCGGTATGTATTATATGTATATTGTGATATCAATAAAGTTTTGACAAGATGTACACTTTATCTATCAACAATAAGTTGCATTGTCACAATCATTTCATGAGAAGAGGTAAAAAATATATATTTTATTCCAACTTTATGGGCAACAGTGTAAATGAATGACGTCAAGCAGATGGTAAAATTACTGCTTTACATAATGTTTGGTATTTTAATCTATTAGAGTCACTATTAGGCATCACATAAAAGAAGTGGTAACATTTTTTCCTCACGCATTTCTTCTTATAGAAATAACCTTAAATGCAAATTCTAAAAGAAAAATACAAGACTTAATTGGTTAATTCACTTTTAACTGCTGGCTGTGCTGAATGTAGCTCAGCCTCAGCTGTTGTGCTGGTTTTGCTGGTAAAATTCTTGTACTGGAATGTACGTGTGAAGTAATGCCTACGACACTGAAACTGGGCAACATATCACAGGCTTTCCTGTTTAAAATTTCGTAGCTGAAAGGTTGTACTGACAGCTAACACTCCGTGAAACAGTACGACTGTGAGAGCAGATCTGCAGGCAGAGAAGTGTTGTTATGCAATGTGAAACAAGCTTAAAATATGCTGCGGTGGATTAGGTTTTCCATCTTTTGCTTGACTTGTTGTCCTTATGAAAATGTATATTAACTGTTCAATCGCTTACTTTCATGGCAACATATTACTGCTACTATGACAAAACTAGAGTCTGGTTGTGCTAAAAGCTCTTTGAGGTTGGACTTAATGCTCAGTTCACATCACCTACAACATGACAGGTTCAGGAAAAATTCCAAAGTTTACGTGAGTGTTATCTGACGACTTGAGATGACAGTTTTCTTGTTCTACTGCTTCTGGTTAATTACAGGAGATTCTCGCTCCAGAAACCATCAAACAAAACAAAATCAAAATACATTAGCTATATCTCTCTCTAGAATGTCATGCTACCAAGACAGCAAATTGTTGGCTAAAAACCAAAACAGGAAGGTAATTTCTACAAAGTCTTGAAAGTTGTTTCACTGCAGAACTGCCAGCATTGTGCTTTTAATTAAGGTAGCACGAAATTTGAATAACAAAATATTATATTTAACACTAACTTCTCTTAGAAAAACAAAAGCAAAACAAAACAAAACAAAAGTGGCAGATTCGTGGTAAGTTTGTAGCCAAGACATTAGTTTGCCACAAAATATTTGCTTTTGTTGGCCACTAATTCAAAATTGTGGAAATAATGAAAAGTTTGACGCTACAGGCAAACATGTTCACTGTTGTTTTGCTGTCAGAACTGACTAGTAGTGCTAAACTTCGAGTAAACTTCCGGTAGCAAGTTTGACATGATTAGCAAACATGTCAATGTATGTGGGCCATAAGTAGCATTTCTAGCAAAATTCACATTTTTCTAGCAGACAGCTGTAGTTAACTTTTAACAGTGTCACCACAAATAAAGCAGCAGGGTTATAGTTTCATATGCAAATTAGATTTGTGTCTAACTTGTGATGAACTTCAAGCTAATGTTGTGGAAAATATAGCTGGTTTGCTGCATATTTGCCACAAATTCATGTTTTCCTGGTACTTATGAGCAGCTAAGGCTCAGCTAAGGCTCAGGTCGTATAGTGGATTGTCTAATCCCAAGGTCCCTCTGAATGCTGAAGTGTCCTTGGGTAAGACATAGAACCCAAAGTTACTCTCAGTGGCAGGTGAGCACCTTGCATAGAAGTTCTGTCACCATTGGTACATGGTTGTGTGCGAATGGGTGAATGGTAAAGCACTCTGAGTACCTCTGAGGTAGAAAAGTGTTATTTAGATGCAGTGGTGTGCACTGTGGCCTCACAACAAGAAGGTTGGGAGTTTAAACTTGACAGTTTGTTGTATTCCCTGTATCTCTGGGCTGCTCCAGCAGTTCAAAAACATGTATGGTGGATTAAATGGTGATTCTTCATTGGCCCAAGGTGTGAATGTGAGCAGGAACAGTTGTCTGATGGACTGGAAAACAACCAGTGTACAGCTAAAGGAAGGATGGATGGATACATAACTAGTGGTTCTTCATAGGTTTTCCAGAAACTTAATCTGCATTAATGTCTCTACTGATTTAGCTTTTTTTTGTAAAAGTTAACCAGATATTTAACTGGAAAAACTAAAAATATGACAGTTGGTGGGACTTAAAGAAGGGGTTTGGCAAAGTGGGTAGGATGCTTCCTCTCAGGAAAATGAATGTCTGCATCAAATTTACCAACTTATTTGTCACAACTTTTTGCTAAATATTGACTTTTAACACCAGTCATTGACTTTTTTCTTTTATTGCTAGTACCTTTATGAATGTTTCTTCTCGCATGTTGAAGTTTCTTGTTAAAACAACATTTCAACCTGTATTGTATTACAAGAGAAGCAAAAACAAAAACATGATTTGTCCAAGAGATATTGATGATTGCTACCACACCCTTTAGATCAAACCATCTTTCTCTCATTCACACTTTCACATGCTTACTGAAACCCTGTTGGTACATTTTTGGCATGTTCAACATGCTGGTTAGATAATGGAAAAAGATTTTTTTTTAAAAAGGAGTAAATGAAAATAAGAATCAAACTGCTGTTTCATCATGAGTCAGAGTAACTTTTCCTGTTTTTCCATTTTGCCTTTCTTATCTTGATGTCAACATTATAACGTCATCGTGAATGACAGACGACTAAATGGTTGTGTATGTCAATTTACATTGGCTCTGTGTCAGCAACAACACAGTCAGCATAGTTTGTGCACTTTGACCAGTGCTGTTCTCAGAATCAGAGGAAGTTCAGGTACATTATGTCCCATTATGTGAGTCCATAGTGTCAGATTACCCTTCTAAGCAATTACATAAACATATTAGACACATTTAAAAAATATTTATAGCATGAATATTATAATATCATCCATGTGTGTTAAAATACAACTCAACTCACCTACACGTTTTCTAAAACACAACCACCCTACTCAGCTATTTTTATCTGCCTGTTTCCAGCCTTCTGTCTGTCAGCTGCCTGTGGTTTGATGAAGTAGTCTCTGATTGAAAGTTGTCTTTGTTCTTTTAAAGGGCAACTGAGAGCTTCTAAATGTCTGTGTGAAAAGGGTCAAGATCATGTGTCAGCTGTTTAAATGCTAGGAAAATATGTCACTTTGGTTAGATAAGACATTACCTTGTGGTTTAAAGTTCTGACAGGCTATATACACAGTTGCAAATGATGGTTTACTTACACGCATACAAACAAATATTGAACTATTTTGTCAGAATGACTAAAAATATGTTTAGTGAAGAGAAGGTGACTTCTTAACCCCAAGAACACCATAACTCCTGTTAAGCATGGTGGTAGTATGATGCTGTGGAGCTATTTTGCAGCAATTGGAACTGGTGCTTCACAAAAATGAAATGGAAAGGAGGATCAAGACTCATCAAAAGGCAATTACAGAACCAAGGGACACTTAAACTCACACTAGTTAAATGATATAAGGAACATCTTGTGTTTTATGATGGCAATCTGAAGCTGCCATCAGTTAACATTGATATACAATTTATTCACATTTGTCATTATTTTTGTATTTTTGCCCAGCAATTGGGCCACTGCGACACATTTACCTTTCTCCTCTGAGTGCACAGTTTTTACATATGAATGAACATCCATTACATTCAAGCCCCTTCCAAATGAGTTCACGCAATACTGATTAAGTCCATCAGTGCCAGGTAGATCTCTGCAGTATAACAAACTTTTAAATCTGGTAGCATTGTCTGTGGTGTTCCAGCACTAGTGCACTGGTAGCAATGCCAGAAATGAAGATGAAGAGGTGCGCAACCAAAGCAACAGAGACAGAGCAGCCTAAAGCAACAAAGAGAATGTTGGAGTTTACTGGGCCTTTCACAATGCGACAGGAGCTGCACTTTCCATTTGGTTGAGGTACTGTTAATAAGAGTAGCAGAGGACAAAGCAAAACTTTGAGCAGGATTATATAACTACATTAGTCAAATATCTGTATGAATTCATTAGCCTTTTTTTTTAATTGTTATCAGTATTTTGCCTAGTTAAGGCAGAGATTTAAAAGAGAGTCCCTACTTAAACAATTCTGAATAGAAATCTATGGGAGAATTCCGCAACAACAAAAACGTCCATATAAAAAAGGTGAAAAATGTGGCCATTGGAAATACCATCCATATACAACCTTTAATTGAGCAGACGAGACCTGGCATCTTGGGACTCGATGCCCAGAAAGCCAACCTGTTGTGATTTCTACAGTGTAGTGGTGATGATGTTCCTCTCATGGTTTGAAACCTGGTGGAAACTTGTTCCTTTGTACATGTTAACACTGAATAAAAAACTGCTCAGACAGTCAATCAGTGAGGCAGAGAATCCCATCTAAGAACTGAACATAGACAGAGAGGAGGACAGCAGCAACATTGTGGTTGGGGGCGTTTTGCTTTCATGTCTCTTGGTGAACACATAGCAGCTGATAGAAAAGTCAATACTCCCCATCAGGGAATTGAACCCCGGTCTTCCACGCAACAGGTGGAGATACTGTCCACTATACTAACGAGGACTGCATGGACCTCTGTTTTTGTCATGTCAGCCGGCAGCTGGCACGGCCACACGACTTGTGCAGCCCTAAAGGCGCATGGTTGAGCTCACTCCCCAAACAGTTTCACCACCATTAACGCCTTGGGTCATCCCTCAGCTGGCAGTTTCACATCCGTTCACACCTCGAGGCATGTGAGTTGTTGCATGTTAATGGACCACTGGCCGTGTATTTTGCGGGGTGAGAACAAATACCCGGGACCCTCCATCCTCAAAGGCAGGCAGGGCTGAAGGAGCCTCTTGGATGAGATTTTAAAAGTCTTGGACCAACAAGGGGACCATGAGATCCTTGAAGAGACTGGCATTGGCCCACATGAAGCAAAAGGCAGCTCACGTGCTGGTCTGCCGCAACAAACTCACCCAACTTATACCACAGAATACTTTGATGCTGTTACTCAGAGAAAACACGAAGAAGTCAGTGTGTGTCCACATGGTTTCAAACCGAGGACCTTTTGCGTGAATGTATTGACCACTACAGTACCGATACACTCCCTTGATGCAAAACCGGGGGGACCATGTGCCCCCGTGCAAATCAATGGCCAGAAAAGCCATCTGATTGGGTTTCCGTAGTGTAGTGGTTATCATGTTCACCTTATGTGCTAAAAGTCACTGGTTTGAAACCGGGCAGAAAGGTCTTTATTTGTTGATAATAATGCTAAACAAAAACATCAAATTCCTTGGACAACATCACTCAGTGAGTGATTGGAAACAACTGAACATTGGGCAGTAGCAGCAAACATTGTCTGTGCTTTGCTTTTGTTTCTGTGACGAACACACAGCAGCTGATGGAAAAGTCAACACTCCCTGTTGGGGAATCAAACCCCAGTCTTTTGCGTGACAGGCAGAGATACCGTCCACTATACTAATGAGGACTGTGTGGACCTCTGTTTTTGTCATGTCAGCCAACAGCAGGAACAGTTTCAGCCTTGACAAAGCTATTCGGAGATACTCAGATACGCAGATGGTACTTGTTGATAAAACACCCAAAGAAACTCTTGAATGGAACATCACAATGAACACAGAGACTCTGCAGGTGCACTTGTTGCCAGTGTAGTGGCACACAAGGACTACGTCTGTGCAAGTTGTCAGTCATCAGGTCATTGAAATCCTAAGTGCCTCAGCAGAAAGTAACTAGACATCTCTACTGGTTCTTGAAGGCGCTTCATGTCTCATCCATCAAGGTTTCTCATTTCTGACTGGTATGGTAAGGAGTGTTTTGTCAACAAGGTTCAGAAAGAGAAACTGGCCCCAGATTAAATCTTGATATCTTGTGGTGTCACCACACGTGACATGTATGCCTACATGTGCGGCAGAGCAGACCATCACAAATGACTTCTGGCGGAGAGCTGTTTAAACAACAGAACCAACTTAACCCCCAGCCGGGTACGCGCCACGCAACTTGTGCAGCACTTATGGCACATTCTTGAGCTCACTCCCCAAAAAAGAAGAAGTTAGTGTGTTTCCACCTGGGTTCGAATCAGGGATGCTTCATATATTAGGCAAACATGATGACCACAACACAAAGGAAACTGCCTCCAACACCTTGGGCATGGGTACAGTTGACATCAAATGACCAAATTATCAAAAAATAAATGTGTGATAGGGATTGATAATGGTATTTTTTTCTAAATCATAACAATGACAAATACTTATCTCACATACAATGCAAAAAACAGCTGGACAACATGCCCCTGTGCGAATGGCCAGAAAGGCGACTTGACATGGTTTCCGTAGCGTGGATGTGAAAGGTGCCTGTTTGAAAACATGCCTATTAGTCCTTAATAATGCTGAATAAGCACAAGCTCCTCCGAGTGAATGGAAATAATTGAACACTGACACGAAACGAAATTCAGCAGCAACAAACGTTGTTGGTGTCATTTTTCTCTTTGTGAACACAGAACAAATGATAGAAAAGTCAACACTCCCCGTCGGGGAATCGAACCCCGGTCTTCCGCGTGACAGGCGGAGATACTGTCCACTATACTAACGAGGACTGTGTGGGGTTTTTTTTTTTGGTTGTCTCAGCTGACAGCTGACATGGTTTCAACTTGGACAAGGATTATTTGGCGATTTATCAATACGTAGATGGTACTTGTTAATGAAACACAGAAACTCTTGAATGGAACATCACAATGAACATGGAGGTCAGTGTGATGTTAAACCATCAGCATCCTTCATCTTATTTTGATCACAACTGTGGACCATAAAAGCTCAGAAAAGTTAGAAACATCTATCCACACTAACATGTAAGTAAAAGTAATGCCTCATCGTAACTGGGTGGAGAAGGATTCACCCAGTATAGTGGGGACTAATTAAAGCACATGGTACAGCACAGGATAGCAGCTCCTCAGGACAACACTAAGTAGTCCACCTGCATTTGAGGGCACGAGATATTGCTTTGATGACAGCAGTAGTCACATTCAGGACAGAGAAAACAGACAGTTTGAGAGAGGAATTAAGGAGGCTATATCAAAACAGAGGAAGGGGTCTACAAGGCCACTTGTCAGGTACTTACAGAGCAATCCTGAGCTCCCTCCCTGGACAGTTTCACAATCACTGACGTCTTGCGTTATCCCTCACCTGGCAGTTTAACGACCATTCACACCTTGAAGCATATGAGTGCAGGCGTGTTACTGAGTCATATTTTTTGCTTTCATCGTACTTGGCAAACACACAGCAGCTGGTACTAATTCAACACTCCCCATCAGGGATTCAACTCCGATTTTCCATGTAGCAGGCGGAGATACTGTCTTATTTCACAGAGCAGTTTGATACTCAGAGAAAACATGAACAAAGACGAGTGTTTCCACCCAGTTTTTAACCAAAGACTGTTCACTTTTACAGTAAATGTGATAAAACTACTACGCCTCCGATAGCTTGAACACAATTACTGAGGATTACAAACATAAACATCCAATGGTGAACGATAAATACTTCCCTAATACTCTTTATAAAAATGTGAGACAGTGTAGCTTTTATTTTGGAGATCAATGCTTAAAAGGCAGTT
Organism: Stegastes partitus; assembly: GCF_000690725.1. Taxonomy (NCBI): domain Eukaryota; kingdom Metazoa; phylum Chordata; class Actinopteri; family Pomacentridae; genus Stegastes; species Stegastes partitus. The sequence goes on along the minus strand of NW_007579334.1, from coordinate 147,011 downwards.
TTGAGATTCCTCCTCATGCAGTTGCTCAGCGGTTCCCACGGTGAGTCACGTGTGTCATTAACAGGCCATGTGATATGGGGGTGAAAATGAACACCCTCCAGTCAGTTAGAAGTGAGGAAGCCACTTAGATGAGAGGGGTACCTCCAAAGTCCAGTTGTGTTGACCTTGGTGATTGATGTAGACACTTCTGATTCTCTCGCTAACTGACTTATATGACAAATAGTAGCTTTTTAAGGAGACCCAACACACCTGGGTGGCCTATTCAGTGTGGGAAACTCTGAGACACATTCGTCTTAAAACATGATTAAGTTCAGATAAAATGTCTGAATGACAAAACCTCAACAGTCTGATGCCTCTGTCTCCACTTGGCAGCCTTCCTGGTCCAACAGACCATCATTTATTACACCACACCAGGAAGAGCTTTTAAAAAATACAACAAAAGGAGAAAGGACAAATAAATCCCTCTGGCTAACAGCTCAGCACCGACTTCAGACGAGGAAGTAGCGATCACAAATTTACAGAGCGTTGTCTTCCTTGCTGGTCAGAGAGGTTTTTTTTTCTCTCTCTCTCTCTCTCTCTCTCAGCTGCACTCACTTCCTCCTATGAGTAATAAGAGTAGCTTCACACAAACCGGCGTGTTTGTCAGAGCGACTGACAGACTGGCTGAGAGCAGTTCATAAAGAAAGAGGCAGCCAGCGACAGGGACTCATGCTCAGATCCACAACTCGCTGAATGTGTAAGTTCAAAACAAACTTCATGTCATGTGACGGCGGAGCTCTGCCCGCTGGTTGTTGTTAAATGTGAGCCCGGAGACGCCGGCTGTTGTCTTGTCTTGTTGGAGCTTGTCAAGTTTCAGATTGTGAGAGACAGGCAGGAGGTGTCGAGGTCTGAGTGTGGACTGTGCTGTTGGACATGTGAGTTAATCTTCAAGTTTGGAGAAGTAAATGAGTCTGAGGGCCTTGTAGGTTAACTGAATGTCAACTGAGCTGCAAAGGATGTGGTTTGGTGCAGGTTGTAGCAAGCCTGTGCAAAGTCAAGTCAGATAACAAACAAGCCTCGACTTTAAAGCCAAGTGTCAGGGTCCTGTTTTTTATGGAATGTCTGTTTAAAGTGAGATTTTTATGGCTTTTGTAGGGAAAACAAACAGCGATAATGAGCCGGCACATCAGCGGTTTTTTTCTTTCCTCATTCTTCAAATGTCGAGTCAGCACATCAAATGCAGCTAATCAGTTCATCTTGCATGGACGGTGATCAAAAACACTCAAAGCTTCAAAGTATGATGGATGCTTCTCCCTCGAAACGATGAGAGAGTTCGGTTTGAGGAGTTTTTTTTATGTTGTTGTTTTTTCAAAGCCGACACACCCTCTTAGTCAGTTACAATGTTTTTTTTTCTAATTGCTTCAGGTGTGTGAGGATTTTTAAAGCTGTGCACTTAGAATAGCTCTGCTAGTGGGAGGAGTAGAAATGCAAGATGGGGGTTGAGTCTTTCATGCAGTTTTCACCCTCAAATGCATTGGTGTGATCTCTTCTCTTTGGACATGAAGTTCAGGGGGTTTCCAGAAAGCGCAATAAAACGGCGAGAGGCTTGTCACTGTAACATGCACAGTCAGTCTCACCAGTTCCATTCATGTTTTGGTGGCTGACCTCGGAGACACTGGAGGTAAAATTAGAGAAGAGATCAATGCAGACCCTCTGCTTCCTCTCTTATTTTAAGTGTCATAGGGGGTTTCTGAACCAGCATGACGTCAGCCAGTGTTTGCAGTCATGAGGTTGTGGTTGTTTTTCAGACCACAGTTGATGTGTCTGAAAACCCCTGAGACACCGTGGCGGTGCTTCCTGTGTTTACAGTGACAGAGGTTGCCTCCATCCCCCTTGTTTGACACCTGTCAACTGTTCCAAAACACAGGCTTGTTGCCGTGGAGACGCTGATGAGCCAGAATAAGGAGGCGAGAAGGAGGATTCCCCAATCAGACAGTCCTGAACTGAAGAAGCACTCTGAACCAGACATGGACCACCAGCAGCAGCACGCCAAAGTGGAGCGATTTCTCAAGTTAGGATACTCTCATAGTGACATCCTGAGGGTGCTGGAGAGCCTCCGCCACGACGCCCAGACCAACGACATCCTGGAGGAGCTGATCAAGACCTGCCACACTCGCAGCAACAAGAGCATCCCGAACAGCCCCAAACTGGTGCCCAGAGGCTGCAGTCCGAATCCCAACCCGACCAAACCAGGACCAGACAGAGAGCCGGCTGCTGGATTCAGACCGGTGGTGATAGATGGCAGCAATGTAGCCATGAGGTGAGTCCACACCTAACATTTGCCTTATATCTCACTTTTTATATTTTTTTGGAGTGCAGAGGAGGAAGTGACAGCAGCAACACCACTTTGTAAAACTAAATTTAAAGTATTTATTATAAGTATTTGTTGGACAAAATGAAACTATCTGATCTTTATTGGAATATTATCATTATTATTCATTTTAGACTTCAGCTGATTTATCAACTTAATTAACTATCCTTAACTTGAATATTTTTTTACACGTAAAATCTTAATCTGCAAAGCATCTATATCTGTCAGCTGGCTAAAAAAAGTGCAGTATACACATCTTTTTCTCATTTTGTACATGCATAAAGTAACATGAAGCAATAAGTATTCAGCACTGTACTGATGTACGTCTACAGACCAACTGGTGTTTCATTCTTGAGACAAACCAAACAATGTCACACTTAAAAATATTTTGACATGACGGAAGTTGAACATGTTTTTTTCCTTACTTCCTGGAAAGATACTTTTTTGACGTGCAGAACTTCAAAAGAACAGAGGCGTTCTGTTCATTCATGTGCATAACTGAATGAAAAACACCAACAATAATGAAAAAATAACATTCTAACTGGGCTATTTTTTTAAGGGTATCTCTGTTTGTGTCAAAGCTTTGTTTCAGTTCACAGATTTGATCACAACACACTTCCTCTTAAAACGTGGGAAGTGAAAGCATGATCTGTGCCTCCGCTCTTCTCTCTTTTTATTTTTATTGTTTTTTTGTTGTTTTTTTTTTTTTTTGGCCTGAAGGGCAATGTAACATGCTGCTGCCATTCCTTTTTAAGAACTCAGATTTAAGCCGTTCTTGTGTCTAGTGTGACTTGTAGCACGTATTTGCTGTCATTGGATCTCGTAATTGGCACTCATGCCTGACCTACATCATTAACAAGGAAGTTCTGAGTCAAAATTTGCTCAATCACACAACACGTTGGAGGAGGTGGAGGGCACGATATGAATTCAAAATGGAAAACAAAAGAGAGATGTTTTCACAACACATATTCCTGTAAGGACAAGTGAGCTGTAAGAGGAAGAGGGCTGAAGTATTTACTGTCACACCTTCATTTGCAGGTAATTCAGTGGAACTGTACTCTGGCCTCAGGCATTAAATTGCAGGGGCTGTGAGGGAAACTGTTTTTGTCCGTTTCTTTTAACTTGATTTGTCCAGTTTGTCATTATTCAGTCACTCACACTACTGACTCTAGTCTTCTATTATTTCATCCTGATCAGTTTTTGAGGTTATTTAAAGCAGCATTCAAGAGATGCAGTTTGAAACTTTTAATCACTAATACGGTTCAAGCTGCAAAATGCTGGATCTTACATTTCCTATAATGCAGCTCTTCACTCTTTGCAAACTCATTGACCGGTAAACGCCCACGTTTTCGATCTCGCCGCCCCCGCAAGCTTACTTTGATCAAGTTGTCATTTCCAAAACCAAATCAGGATTACTCAGACAATCTCACTTCAGTCATTTTCTCATACTTTGACATGCTCCCTCCAGAGCCACTGAAAACATCATATGAACAGTTTCTGATGATGTATGACACGTAATAATAAAAATATAATAGCTTTATGTATGTAGGACTTTGTAAACAAATGTTTACAAAGTGCTTTGACAATGAAAGCAAAAGGAATGAAGGCAACATGAGACCAATTAGGGTAAAAGTAAGTCAACAAGGCAACAGGTGCAAAAATGGCAAATTGCAATATTATTAGTCAAACCAAAGTAATTTGAATATTGAAGTTAAGAGACACTAACAATATTAAATGAAATACAAATTTAACTGACTTATTTAAAGATTAAGGTTAAGATCCTACAATATTGTTGATTATGCAGAACTTACCAGGCTAATTTAAATGTTTGGGTGAAGAACCAACAGCGTAGTATACTCTAACAAATTAACTGATTAGTTTAAAAATTAAGAGTAAGACCACATAAAATTATACATGGAAAACCCACTGAATCCAAAGATTTCCAATGAGCTGCTTATTGGTGAGAGTTGAGAGGAAAAACTACGTTTAAACATGAGAAGACCTTCAGCAGAACCAGCAGCCGGGGTGAGAATAAAGAGGAAGGAGATAAGGAAACAGACAAATTCACAGTTGTCATGGACAGTTTCTCAGAAATGTTAAATTCTAAACGTCCAAATACACCATGATTAACACATCTGTAAATATGAAAAGGTACGTTTTTGACACTTGACATGAGAACTGTATAGAACTGCATCTGTAGGTCCTTTAATGGAGAAGATAAATTCAACTCCACTACATTTATCTGGAAGATGAGACATTTAGTTCATCTGCAGAATCACACCTGACAATCACTGTGACAATTTAAACCTGCACTAATCCAAAGGTTTGGATGAACAATGCATTAAATCACTGTGTGTGTAATGTGAAAGGTGTTGCTCTTAATGACGAAGTGAGAGAAAATTTGCACCTCACCTTGTTAAGCCTGAGACTTTAATGCTGACAGCTGCAGAAGCAGTGAAAACTGCTTTAATAAAATGTTGGTTGTAGTTTTGCTAGAAGTGGCAGCATTACAAGTTCACCTACATACATAACGTAGTGCTGTTTCATTGCCAAAGCTCTTTTTACTGATCATGTAGTGAAGTAGGGAGCAGCCACACAAGCTACATTTACATTTCGATGCCAGTGTCATTATCAGCATTTATCAGGACACCTTGGTGTCACATTTAAATGCTAATGGCCCAGAAGAATCAACTAATGCAGCTTTATAGAGGAAGTGAATACAATGACGATAATGTCAGGTGATAAAGCAAGGTGTGACATTGGCCGTAGAAACTTTAAGGTGACAGCTTATCAGTGTTGTGTTTACTGCTAGTTCTGCCGGTCCCCAGTGGCCAAAATATTATCATTACTTTCACCCTCCAAAAGGTTTCTGGGCGTTTTTTGTTTGTTTGTTTGTCTTTGCTCCTGTCACGTTTTCAGTCACGATGAGCTCATTTTTCACTGGAATTTAAAGCCCTGCACTTCTATGGAAACAGAGCAACCATGACTAGAAGCAGTGAGAGCTCACCATGTCTACATTACAGTAAAAAAATGGAACCAACATGTACAACATTTTTCCAAGTGCCCACAGGTGCCACCAATACTGGAAAAAATGAGGGCTCCACATGTTATTGATATTTAATTATTGACACCAAGAAGTGTTTTGTTTTGGGTTTTTTTTGTCAGGATCTGTTTTTTTTGTTGTTGTTGTTGTTTGTTTGTTTGTTTTAAAGAAAATTCATAAATGAGTATATTGATGAAATATTACAAGTTTAACCTTAGATTTTGTTATCTTCCCGATGGTACCTCGAGTCACACATGATGCGTTCAAGGACTGTCAGAGAGTTTGTGCTTTTAAACTTTGTATCACTGATAAATTATATCATTTTGACATTTCTTTTTTAAGAGAACACATTAAAGAGATTTAAACCATCCAACAGTATATGGGTGAAAATATATTTCATAAAGGCCAGTCTTTACACCTTTACTTTCACGCTGATGTTTCACATTTTAATTTTATTTTACTGTAAATATTTAAGTTAATATTTTCATAAGTGCAGGTCCCTTTGTGCTTGTTGACTGTTTATCTAAAGAAGTATATGAAAATCACAAATGAAGCAGCTGCAAATGTGTTCGCTTTGACAGTATTGATAAAAAAATTGTTTAAAAAGTGCTGCAGGTTCGGTGCCACAAGTTTAAACTATCAAGGAAACACCTTCCAAAAATAACCCTTATGACTTGTTAAGTAATGCAAGGCAGATAAATGTAATCGAAATCTATGAGTTAGCTCGTGCCCAGCTTTATCTTTAGTACCTGTTGCGTTGTTGCTCAGTATCTCACCACTTCCTGCTCATGGAAAGACGGGGAACTCCCATTGGTGTGCACATGCTTCACTTTCACCTGCAGGCAAAACGATCCAGTTTACTTCTTCAGTAGCTCCTCAGTACATCCTGGTAATGTGAGCTTGTGTTTCAGAGAACAGATGTTGAACTACTACAAGCACAAATGTTAGTCAAGCAGGCTTTGCTGATACAAGTCAATGACAATGATCACATTTCACACAAGAATCTCAGCTTTTCCTCAACCTCTTATTCTTAGACGCTTCACTAGTTTATGCAAATGGTACGCTCCACCAGTAAAAATGAACTTTATTTTCTCACTTGTGATCCTGCCACATGGAGGAAAACTTGTAAAACTGCTTCTGGATTAAATAACAGTCACAGCTTTTCCCTCAGGATGTCCTGTTTCAAGGTCATCTGCTAGTTTTTGCCTAAAAATTTAAGCCCTGGTTAAGTATTGGTTTCCTAGAATTGGTCGGGACTTATCACAACTAGTAAATTCTCTTCATACCGATCAATCAAAGCTTTGATAAGGTCAAGTTATGATCTAATATGAGCAACAGTACAGGAATGTCCTTCAGTCAGTTTAGAAATGCCACTGTTTGGGAAGTCACAGGAGCACTATTAGCACTAAAAAGACTCTTTAAAACAAAAGTCTCCGTTCTGTGTCACATTATTCATCTCTATGCTTTTGCAGTTGTGTTTTAGAGAACTCAGAGCTTGCGTCTTGCAACACCGTCGATTTCCTGAAAAGGGGGGTAGACGCGTGCGCATAACGTGCACAGAAACTCAAAAGAAGAAGTTAAGTTTTTTTTTTTTGTTGACTCTTGACTTCTTTGTCTTTGTAGCCATGGCGACAAGAAGGTGTTTTCGTGTCAGGGCCTCCAGCTGGCAGTGAACTGGTTCTGGGACAAAGGGATGCGAGACATTACGGTGTTCGTTCCCCTGTGGAGGAAGGAGCTGCCGCGGCCTGAGGCGCCAATCACAGGTAAACTCACCTGAATGCAACTGTGGGAATTCCATTGGCTGAGGGCGTTCTGTGGTATCCTTCTTATTTTACTACTGTAGATCAGGATGAACCAGAATTTAAATTGTATTTCATCCATGACTTTGTTGTCTTTAGAACAGGTCCAGATGCTCCAACTTTAGAAGTCGGTCACACGGCTTCAGCTGGTTCACAGTTATTCTCTCAGTAGCTAAATTCTTAGATTAGAACACAATTTCTTTTCATATTGGAAATCGACAGTGTGTTGAGCACAAACGCCGGCCAACAAATAACCGACTCTGCAATTTCATTTTGATTTATATATTTTTTGGTCTATTTGGTGGAACTAGAAATGTATTAGATTGTTCTGTCAGAGACATTAAACACAACATTAAGCCTGGATAAGTAATGAAACACTACCCTAAGTCCTTGTACTGCCAAAACATCTCCGAAGGGACAGGTTTCCGGTGTCTGAATGTTGTCAGTGGATCCTTTGGGACTTGAGGGCTATGAATCCATCAGATTGAGATTTGGGGAGTTTGGGTAGGCCAGATAAACTCTTGGTTGTGACATCTCAAGCAGTGCTTGTGATGTCATGTTTCATCTGCAGTAATGTTTAGGTGGGTGGTACGTAAGTAACATCCACATGAATGCAGGACCCAAACTTTCCCATCAGAACATTGCATTGTAGCAACATGATCGATGTGATCCACTTTACCTGTCTGTGGTTTTAATGTGGCTAAATGGTACAAAAATCTAGCCAACAAAAACCATTATTAGCATTCAGCAGGACTTGTGTGTCAAATCCAAATCTAATGATCGCTCTGTTTTGGCTTTTTATCAAATGCTAAAACGATATGTGGCTCTTCAGCAGTTTAATGTTCCATGGCTAACTAGCTAGTTGTTAGCTTTGGCTGTCTGACAATAGGGGCAGGTAAAATACAGAGAGATTTATTTGACTTTTGATGCTAAAAATAGAACGCATAAGACCCAAACAGTGAATTAAAGCAGACTAAAATCTTTAGTGCAGCTGAGGGAAGCTGCAGGAGGGGGTGATAATTCTGTGTTTGTCACTACAAGCAACCATTTTTATGGTACTCATGGTGATTTGATCCATGTTTAATCAAATATGTATTGATCAGTGCAGCTTTAACTCGAGTTAACTGGATTCTGACGCGCCTCCCCAACTGGATATGCAGTCCATTATTAGTGCTCATGGTTATGGAACTGTAATTATGGCCTACCATCAAAAACAGCTGCTGTATCCTGAGGCTAATCTCACGTCGTGACAAACTCTATGTTTAGAAGCTTTTCGGCCCTTTTCCTGACAGAAAATCAGCCTGAAACTATGACGCACATGATGTGAAACTTGAGGCATAAATTATCGTCACGATCAGGAAACAAACTTTTTTTTTTTTAGGCGATGAGCTTTACATATATTTGCGACAGTTTGAAGCACCCACAAACAGCTGCATTTGCTGAGTAGAGAAGTCTATTTAATAAAAAAATGATGAATGTTACAGTTTCAGAAGCAAAACAAGCATATTCTGACCAAAATACAGAAGCCAGAACACTGAGTGGGCTTCGTACAGCATGTTAAAAATGTGCTTGCCATAGATGGAAAATATTTAATCTATGATCACTAATCCTCAAATCAAGGAAATGAGAATGAGCAATATCCTTGATAGGTGTGTACTTTGCCATCCTGGCACAGAACTGATGTTTGCCGGTAAATTCCCATCACTGCATCCTGGATGCTGTAATCTTCCTGTTTGGCAGCTGTAGCTATCACCTAGTTTCACTGTAAAAACAAGCATCAAACTGCCCATAGAGCAGTGAGGAAGTTTGACCGCCAAAACTGAAATCCAGCATGTTGTTCATGTAGGATCAGGTCAACTGAAAATAGCTCCTTGCCTGAAATCAGCCGTTTACCAAGAAGTGCAAAGTGCAGCTAAACTAGATTTATGCTCCTGCTGTAAAACTCACCATCAAAACAAGGAAACGTAAAGATAAAGGCACAAAGTAAATGTTTGAAATAAATTCCTAACTCACTACAACAGGTGCACTTTCATCAACTGTCCAAGCAGCTGCAGAACAGATTTGTTTTTCTTGAATAAATGTTTCTGCTGCTACAGTGCTGCTTGTCATTTCAGTCATTGTGCCATTATTTATTGAAGTGTGCCAACACATTTGAAACATAGAAATAATCAAAACTGCCACCACAATCAAGTTTCCACTTAGATCCATGTCTATCAAACCTCATATAAAATATGTAGTAAAGGTTCTGAAGGAATTCAGTGAATAAAGATCATTCTGATAGACAATGCTTCAAGTATTAATGATGCTGCAAAGAAGTTACAAATTCCAAATTGTGGACGGACGCCTCATGCACGTCTTCAACCCAACAGCACAGAAGACCCATGCAATCACCACAATAAAATTAGTCACGAATGATCAATTCTGAATATGATCAAATGTGAAATACGGTCACATTTCCTCTTTTGTTTTTGAGCTATGACGCTGAAAAAACAGCTAGAATTGTGCTTTTGCGGAACATCAAGATGTTCCGTTGACAGTAACCTTTGACCTTTTGCAATTAAAATGTCATTTGTGTGGAAATGTTCCCATAATTAGCAAACGGATCTTTGAGTTATGGTCAAAAACATGCTTTAGGAGGTCACAGTGACCTTTGATATCAACACCCAATCAGTTCATCCTTGAATTTAGGTGACCATTGGTGCCAAATTTGAGTCCCACAAGGCATTCATGACTTATCCTGCTCGCAAGAATGAAATGTAACGCACACCCTGAGAAGCTAATGCTTCCAATCACCACTATCACCAGCACAAAGGCCTGAATACATATATGGGTTATAGCGGCCTGACTTTTGTAGTTAAAGAACAGACCTGCTCATCTGTTTCTTGGTACAACAGTGCAACAGTTTCTTATTTAATACAAGCACATGATGGACTGAATATATAACAGGAAGTAGACATCCTTTTTTTTTTCCTTTTCCTGAAGATCGACAGTAAATAAGTGAACATCTCAAACGTTGTAAATAATTTTGAAAAAACTCAACCAAAGGCACAAAGTCCACTAAACTGCCAACAGAAATTCAATAGCGTGTGTTCTGCTGCGAAAGACTAACTTAAAAAAAAAACCAGTCTGATCCTAAAAAACTGCAGTGCATTCTGTGAGTTTGTTTGGGCCCAACATACTCCAACCAGACTAGCAACGGTTTCACTGGATTGGATGATGGAAGCCAAGTTTTTTCAGGTACAACAAACTACTAGGTGACTCCGTTTAATAATCACCACTCTTGTCATGTGTTTCGTAGATCAACATATTCTCCACGAGCTGGAGAGGAAGAAGATCCTGGTGTACACGCCATCCCGTTGCGTAAACGGCAAGAGGGTGGTGTGCTACGACGACCGCTACATCGTGAAGCTGGCCTTCGACTCAGATGGCATCATCGTGTCCAACGACAACTATCGCGACCTGCAGACTGAGAATCCCCAGTGGAAGAAGTTCATAGAGGACAGGCTGCTGATGTATACCTTCGCCAATGACAAGTAAGACTTCTAATGTTTACAGATGCTGAGGGGGAATGAAAAGGGGGCAAAGTTAGGGTTCATTTTACCCTTATTAATGCACCATGAATTCAGATAATGTTAATCTAACTGCATCCCTTTGCTGTTGCAGGTTCATGCCTCCAGATGATCCTCTGGGCAGAAATGGTCCCACTATTGATGATTTTCTAAGGAAGAAGCCATGGACCACAGACAACAAGCTGCAGCACTGTCCATACGGTAGGCTCACATTGTTGTTTTGACCAGTTTACACTCCTTTGTGCTCTTGTAAAGGATTAAAAAGGCAACCTAAATAATAAGAACCACGTAAATAGAAGTTGATTTCAAAAATACTAATTCGAACATTTCCTAATTTCCAATGGTGCCTACAAAACAGCAGCACACATTTCCCACACACTACATGGTGCAGTCGCCAAATGACGGCATACAAATTGCAGCATCAGCAGTTTCAAACCAAATTGCACCACACATAGTATAAGGCCTGCAGATACAGAAGCAAACGACACTTTCAACATCATTTTTGTTAATGCGAACTTGTAAAACTCCATAGCTAGCATAACCCGCAAAACTCAGCATGACTGACGAAACCAAAGAGTGTCCATCAGGATCATTTCTGATGGGCAGATAGTCGATCTAGGAAGTGCTGGAGAGAAACTTATCCTCGAAAGTGCAGTTCTGAGATTATTCAACCGCTCACCAAAAGATTTCACAAGACCAAAATGTTCTTTCGGCCCATAGAGGAAGTATAAAGTCCCAAAACATCATCATTATTGGAGTTTCAAGATTTCGAGTCAACTGAAAAGTAAAAGCTGTGCCTGAAACTATGATTTCAACACAATATACATCTTTTTATTTTGGTTTTGAGATTGTGACATTCAGTTGGTCATTTCTTGTTCTTATTCACTGTAAAACAATGGAGACTCGTTTAAAAAAAAACAGCAGGGGGCTCTGGTTTCTACTGTCCGTCTTCATTCAGCACCTAAAGAATTCGAAATTGTTGAAGGAAACTCATCTGTCAGGAAGAGATTAAATAAAGATTGGTTTATTTACCCTGTTAGCACAGTGGGAGCTGTGCCCAAACAGCAAGTCTGGATCACTATAAAGAGCCTTACAGTAATAGTGTCAGCTGTGTATCAAAGGCACAAGGAAGGCTGGAGGTACAAAGGCTGACCAAGCACTTACAAACACACATTCTTTGCTTTAAGAGATGTAGGTTTACAGCTGTGGGGCCCAATAATAAATTATTATATTTCCTTCTTCCAGGAAAGAAGTGTACTTATGGAGTAAAGTGCAAGTTCTACCATCCAGAGAGGGCAAACCAGTCGCAGCTGTCTGTGGCCGACGAACTGAGAGCTCTGAGGGACAGAGCCAAGAACTTCTCCCCTGCTTCATATCCGGAGGTCAGATTCACCTCGTCCACCCCTCCACCCCTGAACACAGATGACCACAGGGCTTCACCCAGCGAGCAGTCCGTCTGTCAGAGGGACTCCAGCAGTCCAAGAAGCCAACCATACACCAGCCTGCACCACTGCCCGAGCCTGGACGTAGATGAAGCCTTTAGCTCCATGGAGAGCTCCATGTCCAGGCTCTACATCCAAGACAACCCCTATAGCTTGGAGCAACCGCTGCACAGCTACAGCAGTGGCGTTGCCAGCTACAGCCTGAGCCATGATGACTACTCCCTCCCGGGTTCATATGGTGGGAACCAGCAGCCCTGCCTGAGCGGAGGAGGTCACTACCCTCATAACAGCTCGTTGTCCTGCGACTGCTCCATGTGCAACCAGTGCAGGTGTGGGCACCAGCATGCCCAGCTGTCCCACCACCATCACCACCAGCCAGCGTGGAGCTCCTGCCCAGCGCTGCCTCCACACAACAGGGAACGTCCTGCTCATTTCCAAGACAGCCAGTGCTTCAGACAGCCCTCCCGCAGACACACCCACAGCCTGCCGAGGGACCCATGGGTGCAGGGCAGCTTCCTCGACATCAGGCCCAAGAGTCCATCCAGCGAGCAGAGGAAGGGCCTGAGGAGCCAGCTGACCACCCTCTACCCCCAGAGCATGGTGGAGCAGGTCATGAACGCTTACCCGCATGTCTCAGACATGTCCGAACTGATTTCTCTGATCCAGAGCTACAGAACCAACCAAATCTCCTTCTAAGACTTTTTGTTGGTTCTTTCAAACTGAGCCCACATTGGAGTTCTCATCCCAGAAACGAAGTGAAAACTGAGAACATTTCTTCAAATGACTGTGAATTTATATTACAAAACGTACCAGAACTATTCTTCTTGTTTGACCTCATTGCAAACCTACCCTTTAGCATTAAAAAGTGACTCAATCTGATAAAGTCTAGAAAATGTAGCAGACTGAATGCTATTTCTTTATCTTTGTGTAAAAGTGCAATGCACTACGCTCCATATGAGCTACTTATTGTAGCACCAACAAATGTTTAATTTAAAGCAGCATGTGTTGTTTTCCCATGTTGCCTCAAAGTGAGGAACGCTATGCTCTGTACTTCTGTAAAGAATGTCACTGGCAAGTTTTTAATATGCATTCTGAAGGCTTGTGTTTTTGCTCTGAATGTGGAAAACAAAGAGTACTCAAACCAGTCTGGATGTTTGTCTGTGTTGCATATATGAACCTGTGTTTATAGATAGGTTATATTAAAATAACTGCTGCTCTCTGCTGGTTAAAGCGTCAAAGTGTTGCTGTGGTCCCATCAGTGTTGACAAAGCAGGTGTTTTCCATCACACATGGAGCTTATGTACCTGCCGTTTCATGCTGGAGCCAGTTCTCAACCCCACCTGGTAGATTTTTAATGTAACGTTGCATTTCCCATAAAGTCGATGATTTGATACAGATTAAAAAACAAATAATCCAAAATATCCAAGAAATTGTGAAAAAAAATAAAGAAAGAAAGCTCCTACATATCTGATTTACTAATACAAAAATGACTGAAATCCAAATATGCCACATCAGCTAGAGAGCGCTGTTTGAGGTAAGTGTGTCAAACATACTCAAACATACCCAGAACTGGCCGACTTTGCAAATTGTGAAAACAGTTTTTGTGCATGTTTGGAGTTACTTTGAGAACAACCTTATTGCAGACATCAGTTAAGCAAAACTGTATTCTAGGCTACCACGCAAACAAAAGACTTAACCCTCTGAACCACAAAACCAACATCTTCTTTAAAAAAAAAAAACCACCACCAAGATGACACTTTTTATCAGCTAGAAACTATATAAAAACCATCCGAGTTTGAGCTTCAACATTAAGAAAAGTAAACAAAAATAAGCTTGAAATTGTGATTCCATGCTTTTTCCATAGAGGTGCAGAAGTTTATATTGCGAGGGAAAAAAACAAGACAACAGTGTATAAAAATGTGGGAGAAGCCACTTGTTCTGGTAATCGTAGCAACTGGACTTTCACCTCTCATCCAAGAGGCTGCATCAGCTGACTGAGTAGTTGGGAGTTCCAGATACTTATATCCTAAGGAGTCATTAACACCTGAGTTTCCGTTTCAATTGGGGGTTGTTACTCCTTCCCCTCGTTATGCGAGTCGTTAGTGCTCCCCCTGCCACAAAGGGGTTTATTAGGGTCTTATGGGGCTAGGTGTGAGTGCGGTTTCATCTTCCTGGGGAGAGTTCTTAGGACTGAATTATAAACCGGTGAGAGGTGATGCCTCAGACCTCCACCTCTGTTGAGGGATAGTCTTTCCAGTTCGACATAGATGGCTTCTTTCACCCCTCTCTCAAACCATCTGTCCTCCCTGGCCAAAATCTGTAAGTTATTGTCTTCAAATGAGTGTCCTTTGTCCTTGAGATGCAGGTGGACTGCTGAGTCCTGTCCTGAGGAGCTGGCTCTTCTGTGCTGAGCCATGCGCTTGTGGATTGTGCAAGATAGTGATGTTCCGGTCGCTCTGAAGTGCTGCCAATGCCTTTCTTTCCTGGATGGTGAGGTTTGAAGGTGGTGCTTTGGCACTGGTAAGAGCAGCTGATACCTTAAGCTGAAGTTGTTCGGCCTCTGATTCCGTCAACTTGTTGCTCCTGATGGCAGATTCTGTGGCTGTGATGAGGTCTATTGCTGGGATTTCTTCCGGTGTTACTGCAAAGTTAAGCCTTTTGGATGAGATGTGAAACGTCTTCAACGAACTCAAGCAAGTCCAGTTGCTACGAGTAATCTACCAGAATAAGCATGACCTGGATGACTGAGAATCTTCACAGACAAGAAGCCACTTGGAGTTCTGGAGCAGGAAGTAGCCTACCTCATACAAAACGTTGCTTGTAAGGCTTTTCCACCAAAATGTAGTTCTGTGAGCCCTGAACACTTATTGTGGTCATATATAAAGATTCAACACCATGCAAAACATCGAGGATGAGACCGATCTGATCTCAAGTTTAAATCTTAAAAAAGTTGTCGGTTGCTGTGAACATTTCCACTATTTCAGTAATTCTGACCTTTAATATTCAAAACGTCATTCTTATCACAGTGCCGACATTTTACTCAACTAAAATGAAAATGAGACCTCCATACCTCAATTCATTCTGAGTTTGAGGGTTAAAAAAAAAAAACGGATATTCATATGTAAAATATGCAGAGCACCTTGACTTTTTTTTTTTTTTTCTTTTAAATTTACATTTAGATTTTTTACTGTCATAGATATTAAAACACTAGTCAGTGTAAACAAACATCAGTCCTGGGATAACTGTAACGTCTTCTGATCCCTTCTGCCACCTTGTGGAGAACATCCTGAACATCACAAAGGCACACCAAAAGCACTCAGAATAGATTTTTTTAATTATTTTTACAAATAACTTATCTGTTACAAAGACAGTTTTCCCAGCTAAAATCAAAAAAACACTTTAGATATCCAAATTATTTTTTTTTTCCATTTAATATAACATGAATAAACTGCCTCTTCACACCAAGGTGCAGATAAAGCTGAAAACTGGTTTCTTTGGGTTGGAAAAAAGAAAATAGTATGACGTAAGTGCTTAAGAGACAATAATTCATCTTCTACTTTTAAACGGGTTTAAAGGAAGATTTTTGTTTTCTAAAAATGGCACTTGGATGTGACAGAATAGATTATCAATACAAATTCAAAGGCACTAATGCAAGGCAACATTTCACAAATGTGGGAAAAAAAAAACAAAAAAACAAAGTAACTACTCCACAGTTAAGGTAACTTAATGACAATAAGTAAACTTTAGAAACACCCTCGTCGATAAAAGCTTAGGAGGATGAACCGAGCCGAATAAAAATAAGAGTATACAAAGTGGACAGTCAAGTTGTGCTTACATTTTGAGTTTTTGTTGTTGTTTTTTTTTGCCTTGTCTGCTTCCGAGATGTAACAATTCTGACCTGTTGTGTTTAAGGCACCAGACCCATGTGAGTATTTCTACTCTCAGAAACAATATTTTGGTACCTCGCAGAAACCCAATCAGCTGGTCCAGGTAGACTTGGACATCGATCCTGATTGTACTGGAAAATGAGTGTCTCTTCGCACTGAGGTGTAGCTGTCCCCAAACATCAAACCTACATTCCAGTTGTCAGATAAGATGGCAGTTTGTAAAATTATTTTTTTTTTTGCTTTTTGACCCTCTTCCCTTTTACCCCCAACCCACCCCCTCCGACAGTCCCGAACATACTTGGTGTCCTGGAAAACAAACAAACAAACAAAAAAAAAAATGCAGAAAAAAAAAAAAAGGACTCCTCCATCGCCTTCCACTTTGCTGCATCTGCAGATCGTACACAGGAAACTCAGCAATTACACAAGCGATGAACGGACCGGGCAGACGTAGCTTCATGATGACTGCAAGGGTTTGTTTTTGTGTTTTTTTTAAAAACTGCTCTGCTCCTCTTCTTCTGCAAGGCTTCAACTCTCACAGAACTCAAGTAAAAAGCTTAAAAAGGGAGCATGGTGCTTATTTGTTTGAAAGAAGGGAAACAAAACAAGACAAAAAAAAAAGTTAATAAAGTCTATAAAGCTATACTTACAGGAAATACAAGTGATTCATAGTGTGAGGAAGAAGGTTTTTAAGGCACATTCTAAAATTATGTACAGTAAAAAGCTCGAGGGCAGTTTCTGCCTCTGTGTACTGTACACAAAGCATGCAACTTAGTTTCTTTTTTATTTCATTAACTCATGATTGAAGAGACAGGAAAAAAAAAAAAAGGGGGAGAACAAAAGGCACGTTTGATTGGCAGCGACACTGGCGGTTCCCCCTTTTGGCATCCTCTAGAAACAGCAAACAAACTTTAAAAAGTCCACGAGTAGTCTGTTAACGTTTTCCCTTCAGACGGAGAGCAGCGGCTGAACACAGTTCCCAAAAACCCCGGTCAAGCCACCACAGAAGAAGAAAAACTAAAATACTAAATCAGCATCAAGGCACTTGTGTTGTGTGTTGGATGTGTGTGAGTGTGTGTATGTGTGTGTGTGCATGTGCATGTGTAGGTGTGCTTATGTGTGCCGTCACAATGCAGGGACACGCTCGTAATACTGTAAGTGGGAGCAGTGAGGTATCCCCAGGGGGTTAAAGTGTCACCCGTCGAGCAGAAAACAGGGGGGGAGGAGACCCCACGCGATCCGAGTCTCTAAGGTGAGGTATCATCCAACTCCGCCGGCCTTTAGGAAGAAACACAAGCTGTAAACACTATCCAGTCAAGCCTTCGGTGGACAGCATTCTACAAACCTTAGAGAGGAGGAAGAAAAAAAAAAAAAAAAAAAACATCAAGGAAAACAGGTCGCCCGTTGACAACGCCCCGTCCGAGTTTTCATACATCTAGAGGGGGAAACGAAAACAGAAAGGGCCCTTGTCTATTCTAGTCTGGTAGAAGACGGAGGAAAGTGGCGGCGCGTCGCAGCCTCGTTGGCTCAGAAGTGCCGCGGGAACTCGCACTGTTCACAGCGGTTGAGGGCGGGGTGGTTGAGGAAGGTGCAGGCCGTGCAGTTCCACTGCGTCCCCTCGTCCTCCTCCTGGTCTGCGATGGGCTTCACAATCTTACTGCCCGGGTCTGAGAGGAGGAACAAGGAGGAGGTCAGTGTGGAACACCAGTGCAGCATGGACAGCAAAGTTATTTACAGATGCTGCTGTGGTGAGCAACACTTCATACTGCATCTGTGTGTGTGTTTACATGCACTGCATTCACATCACTCTTGCCCCCCCTTTGCAGGAACTGAATGTAAAACAGTAACACGCCGGCTCAGAAGTGTGTTTGGAAATGTTTTAAAGTTCATGGATCATTCTATCATCAGGAAATGTTTAGAACGGTTTTTGCTCCATCATCTCTGATTTGCCTGAAGGTTTTAGAGCATAAAATATGGACGTCTCGAAAGACATTTGGGGAATTTTAGCATTAAATTACAAGTACGATCCAAGATAAATTACAAAAATACCCATATCCCATTTTCAGCATGCTTTTTCTTCCCCGTAAAATTTATATTTGAGGCTAAACTTTCGATATTTGATGCTATGTTTGAACCACAATATCTCAGGAACTACTGATTCTAAAAGCCTGGAATTTTCACTGTTATATCTCATCATGTAATTGATTCAGAATCTATAATAGTCCCTGACCGTAGGTGAGCTGAAATAGGAAGAAACCATCATAAATGGCCCCATTGTAGAGCACACATTAACAGAAAAAACTGATAATGCACAAGGCAATTCGTGATAAATTCTGAATCATACATGATTGCATGTCATAAAAATACAAAACAAAACACAGAATATGTTTGAACATGAAAAACCTGATTACAAAAATGAACTTTCATAACTGATTAAGCAGGTACAACAAGTTGCATCACAAAACATTCAACAAAAACGTTCAAAATGGTTCTCCTGATATAGTTAACAAGTTTGCATTTTCGGCTTCCAGTCTTTTATCTTTAATAGTTCCTGAGATATTGTCATTCAAACACATTCTCAAATTTCAAAAAGCAAAAGAACTGAAAGTGAGTTGACGAGCAATTTTTTTTAAAAAAAATCTCTGAAAGTATTTGATATATCAAACTAAAATTTCAGACATCCAGTTGTAAATATTCATAGCTGATGAAAAAAAGTTTCCAGCAAGTCAGAAATCATTGAGCAGAAGGCTTCTGATGATTCAAGCTGTAATAACCTCAACAGAAAAGGTGTCGTCATACAGGGTTCCTGAAGGCTTTACCAAATTCTATTTCAGACTTTTATTAATTATTTGAATGCTGCATGTGATTTAATATCCTTAATATCAATTATTTGTTGCATACATGCATTTATCAACACTGGCGTCATGTCCTGTGAATGTGACAGCAATGCCTAGTTAAAAAATGTGATCGACTAACCTCATAAAGTAAACGGACGTATTTCATATTTTTTGCTACAATCTTCCTACTACTGTAGCACCAGGCTTATATGTGTCTGACTGAAGCCTCACAAGCAACATATTGAACATCAATACGTGTTATGGATGCGACAAACTGTGCTCTTAATGTCTCCTTACATTAAATCCAATATCAAAGCTGCAGTTAGGTCAGTGTTTGCCAACATGCAGGTCACATGAAGCGAGAATGTGAGAATATGACTGTTTAATGCTGACAGCACAGACACACTGCGTCTCCATACAGTCTACATTCTATACTTAGGGAGTGCATGAAGCAGTCATGAGAAGGGTTACACCAATACCAGCTCATTTTTGTCTCATGATGCTCTAAATACCATTTCAGCACCATGATAACAGCGTCATTTTTGTACTTGTCTGTTTGCAAAGCAAAAATTGGAGATTAACTTAATTTTAAATGACACGTATTGGTAAAACCCTGATGAGAAACATGAGTGAAACTGTGAAGGACGGGGAAGTTGGTGAAGTAATGTCAGTCTTTTAGCTTGTCAGTAAGTAAAGTCTGAGACAAAATGAAGATAAACAAAAGTGGACTGAATCCTGACCACATGTCTGACCTGACCTAAAGACATAAAGAGACTTATGTAGTAACTCCAATATAAGACGGCCAGTGAAATTTGGGGAATGTGTCCAGTGAAATGACAAATGTCAGACATGACCATGCAACCTTTTCTAAACTTACCAATAGATAAAGTACCTTTGGGTTTGGGTGGGACAGGACCAAGGAATCCAATGTTGTCATAAAAATTATGGATTACACTGGGATTAAAGTGTGGTCCTGTACACAGATGGAAACAGAATGGAACGATGGGTTTACATTTAACAGACTGAATACACTTTAACTGATACTAATGCAAAAGTATCACCAGAGGCGGACAGTAATCAATTTATGTGAAGCCTTTTACAGCAAAGTGGAACTTTAAGTACAGCTGCAACAGTCGTAATAAATGCAAAAAAAACGTGCCACAATTAGAAAATGCAGTCGAACGGTGATAATACTGACATTAAATTTTCACTCGCTGTGGCTTTAATTAACAGCTGGTGAGATCTGGATTCTATGCACCGATTAGAGGATGTCTATCAAGTTGTACTTTCTCTTTGTGGGTACATCTGTTAGAAGTAGAACTGATTTTGGTTCAGTTTTTCTTCAGTTTCTTTATCGTTCTACAACAACTTTTCCCAAGATTAAAAAATAAATGAATTTATTTAAGAAATCAAAATTACACGAGATGACTGATGCAGCCAATTTGTTTGATTGATCGGAGTTTGGAGGGGTGTACGACAAGAGAGATAAATGCTGATTAAGGTTTTCAGTGTCACAAAGGTGCCTCTCTTCTATCATGGCTAGATCACCATGGTAACTGATGCTACACAGCTAACCTGCTCCAGAGGAGATTAAGCTCAAAGTCTGAGATTTAATTCTTCTCCCAACTTCTACTTGGGGTTCCAGGTTTTGTTGAGCCAGCTAACGCAAAGAAACCTGGCGACATCAAACCTGCTTTGTAGTACGCTCCTTTTGTCTGAAGTTGGGTTGAAGCCTAAAACACTTGATCTGTAGCTTTAGTCAGTGAGCTACACTCTCCATTCCTGTGTTTCTTTCCCTCCATCACCTGTTGGCCAATGACTCGATCTCTGTCAGCAGAGAAGTGCTGCCAGGAGGCCAATAAATCCCTTGTTACCAACCAGCAACAGGATGCAATTCAGGAAGAACTGGTAGTTAACAGCACAATGGCAGCACCTTGACTGTGTGTCGAGAGGATGTGAGCAGGCTACTGCAGGGCCTGCATCAGATCTGACCTCTCTGTTAATGACTTGCTGTCAGCTTTATCATCATAAAACTGCATGCCGGTTTAAGATACACTCGTATTTAATCAGAGAGTTGACAAATACAAACCTCTTGTTTGAATGAGATCAATTTCTTTGCTGAGGCAGTCAATGTCAATCTGCAGTGACCTGTTTTTGCATCGCAACTGCTTCATTTCCTCAATCTGAAAGAGAATATGCGAGAAAGAGAGTCAGCTATTTGGGCTTCAAACACAGGCAGCTCTGAAGAAAAAAAAAAGAAAAGAAAAGAAAAAAGGCTGGACATCCTGCTCCTGAGTCAGTGGAGCAGATCTGTGACCGTGTCAGGAGAAGAGCTGTTCCACTCTCCAGAGCTGGCTCGCCTCAGTAAACAACACTGAACCAAGGCGCTACTGAGCTCAGCAACACCAGCCAATTAACCTTCCGCAGCCACTTTCCTCCTCTGTTGACTCAAACTATAATAGCTGACGAAAACGGCTGACTTGACAAGAATCTAAGAGCAGCACTTTATCTGAACCCGCAAGGTTTCAACACAGTCACAGCTGTAAATGTAACACCAACATTAAGTTGTTCAGAAAATAAATACGAATGAGATATGTTGATTTTACATTTTCTTTTGAACTAGCATTTCCTCTGAATGTAGCAGCAGAAGTTTCTGCACGGCTCAGAAATGAACTGTGAAGGGAATTGGACATAAATTGTGTGCTCTGTCACTCTGAAAATATGGAACGATATCAGCCAAATCATAAACAGACCCTGTAATCAACATAGTTCCAGGGTGTAGGAGCACTGATGTGCTGCGAGTAGGAACCAGGAATGGCAATCTGACCCACATAATTTTGTTTTGTCTGTTCAGCCTTTTATCCAATAATAATAACGAGAAACACATTTGTTTGGAGTTATGAGGAACTGCTATGATGACTCTTAATCATATGCATTTCCAAATCAACTGCTAATACAATCATATTAAACATAGCTTTTAAACTGATTGATCTGCCAGTAAAAGATGTTGGTTAGGAGTTCTTTTACATTTTCCTTTTTAACCCTCTGAGCCCTAAAACATGCTGGTAGTTTTGAAAGGCATAATTCATCAGAATTACACCCCTTATCAGAGCTAAACCTGTCAAAACTGAAAAAAAAAAACCCAAAACATTACATTTTCAACTATACATCAGCCCGTGAACCGCACATCTGGCACATGCCGTTCTGTCTGCAAAATTACCAAAATCTCACCTGAAATTCCTGAGATTTTTCTTTATTCTACGTTGCATTAAAAATATTACCAAAAATAAATCATTTGCACTTCCAAAATTATTTTAAAAAACAAGTGATTGAGCTGCAATGAGCTGCATGTGATAAAAACCCAGAGACTTTTTGACTGAACAGCAGGCTGTGTTTACACAGAGCAGATAGGAGACAAGTACACAAATTAAAAATGGAAGTTCTTAAATATCATTACTATGTAAAGCCATCACTTTATTGCAGTATTACTAACACCTGTGTTCATTTGGTAACATACTATACATGTTGATTTGACTTCATTTTTCTTCTTTTGTGATTTTTGGCACTATAACTGTCACACAGCACAAAAGACATTTTAAAATTTCTCTCTCCTTCTAGCCATGGTTCTGCTGTGAGAAATGAGCCCACTAATTTGACAGGAATAAAAAAAATGGCAGAAACTGCTAGGGCTTCAGAGGGTTAAGACGCTTAACATTTTCAAATTCTGCCAGGTGTTAGCTGGGAAATACACTTACCAGATCAATAATAATCATACTATGGATATAATGACCACTGTTAAAGGGGATTTTTGTAGCATTCATACCCACCTATCTCTCCTTGAAGGTCTGGTCTGTATTTCAACTAATAATATCAAATTAAAGCAAACTGCAAAAAAAAACTTAAAAAAAAAAACTATAAAAGCTCAACCACTGATTTAATCTTACAGAGGGAATTTGGGAGGCTGAGTTGGATCTCTCCAGCCGTCTCCTGGTCAGGTCGTTCTCCATTTCGTTGACCTCCTCTTTTAGTTTCTCCAGCTTCTTCTTCTTCATCTCCAACTCGTGCCACAGCCGCTCCATGCGGGCTTTCTGATGCACCAACAATGCTGAAAGAAGACACACAAAAGCATACAGCATTGTCAGCAACAGTTCCCTCTAAGCTGTATTCATCGGTTTGGTAAACTTTACGGAAAAATGTAAACATAATTTAGCCCGATGTGTAATCAAAGGAGGAAAAGAAACTCAAGGGGTTCTTTCAGAAACGATAATAACCATTATTATTGTTTTTGCTATTATTATACTGTGATTAAAAACCGAAGATCAAAACAAGGAACAAGAAAATAGCTGCTGACAATGAGCCATTCAAGGAGCGCTGCTGTGGATGTAGACTACTGACGCATTTTATGGTCAAACCAGTTTCCAGCATAATTCCCTGTACATAAAGACAACTTTGTGTAAGGAGAGACAGGGGAACTACATTAGATTCCTCACGGTTGCCTCACCTGTTGTGGTAACATGAGGAGATCAGACTTATCCTGGTTAGCTGCGGGAAAATTTCTGCTGCAGTGTTTAATACAGAATCTTAACCATGCACATAATCTAGTCAAGTCTCTACAGCGCGTTTCCCATAACTCATTATAGTTCCTGCATCTGTTGACAGGCTGCAACACCTCCTACGCAGGCATTCGATGATAAACAACTCTTACTCTTTCTCCTGCTATACACAAACACATGCCACTTCACACTGATGGCTTACGGCATCGAGGCCAACTGCTGACTGTCTGTGATTTAAGGGGAAAAGATCCTCCACTCGATCTCCTGCGAAAATGTGCCCCAGCTAAACTGCTACCTGCTTTATTAAAGTCACAGTGTTTGAAAGAGTGGGGTGGCAATGCAAGTAATGCAGCTAATAACGATTACACTAGCTGCAGCTTTCTTTACAAATTACAGGAATAATTCATAGCCCCATCTATGGCCCTCCTGTGACACATATAACATTTAAAAATGAGAGCATACATACAAACATCACTAGGCCCATACATCAAAAACTCGAATGCACGTGCACAACAAACTACATTAGTTCTCATATATCAATAAGTCAAATGTGGATGAATCTGTCTTGCCCCAGATGAAACAGGTGTGTCACTTGTAGGCTGTCCATTGTCTTTTCTCATAGCTGTCAAACTGGAAAACCTGGTTGCTGTTCTGAAAACACTGTTTAATTTCTTCTCAACTATCCACCAGCTGGAGACAAATAGGTCATGCGGTTGCAGGGTAACACTTTATTTTGTATTGGCAACGCCTGGTTTTAATTGTTGTTTTTGAGATTCAGGAATCGGGGGTGGCGGCTGCTCATGTTATCATACAAAGACTCCCTTGTATGAGTCTGATCAATTGGATTTTGTAGCGTAGATCTAGCTCACAAAGCACAGTCTGGCTGTGTTACTAATTCACTAAACACACAATAACAAACACTTAAAAACAAATATGCGCGTTCAAAAAACACACAGTGACCAACAGGAATTCTTGCAGCATAAAAAGGATAATGTCTTGCACCAGGTGTTAGTTGTTATCTGATTCAGCCAAACAGACTTAACTGACTTCAGGGTGTGATTGCATTTAACCCAGGTCTTCACTTGCCAATCAGAACCGGGTGTTCAACACAGTTATGCAACAAAAATAATGTTATTCTGCTGCCAAACAATAACGGTGATGGTTAATGTTTAACAGTTATGTGGCGGCAGGTGTGTCTGGATCAAGAACAGCTTTGAATATGAGTCAGCCAAGCACAACAGTCGGGGTCAACATACATTTTTTCCAACTCAAAGCAGAAAAAGCTGAACTGATGAGGGTCAGCAGCAGAGGCAGCATGCCCAATGTGAAGCCCCTTTTGGTGGTAGTCACCACTGTGCAGGAGCCACAGCCGGTGACTCACACATAATACAGTTAAAAGCCCAAAAAAGGAAACAGCAGAGCACTCCGACATGTTTGACTCACGACAGAATCTGCTAGTCTCAGGGCTGATGGGGCAAACACAGCATTTAGCACAGAGGACTCACACTACAGTCATCACACCAGCCCTCACTTGCCGAGTCACCTTTGCTTTTATCTACGTTATGGAGATGAAGAGCAGTGTTTCCTCCACAGCTGAACAACAGTGACAGCAAGTTTGGCTCAAGAAATACATTACAGTCGATGTTATGGAAAAAGACTTTTAAAATCACACAGTATACTTTATAGTAAAATTACTTTCTTGGCAGAAAGCAGTGGAAAAAGCATTTAAGTCGACTACGAGTAGCAAAAAAACCCCTCCAAAACTGTATACTATTATTTATTATTAAAACAAGGCTGGTGTTTTCGTCTTATCACTGTGCACATAATGGCTGAAGAGGAAAAGTACTCTTTACCCACTTGACCTTCGCTAAACAACTAACAAACGATGAAGCAAACAGTTCTTACAAGACATTAGAGGATTATTTAAAGGGAGGATTCACAGTGTAAACAAATTCTGAACATTTCTGTCAATCTGGATCCAAACTATGGGCTCTTAACTAGCCAACTAAAGAATGTATTTTCAAACTCGTCGGCATACGAGCTGATGCACGAGCATGACTGATACCACTTTGCAAGGCTGACTATGGTCAACTGTTGTTACTAACGATCAATGGAATTAGTTTACTTACAATATACTACTGACTGTGAATCTGTACTTTCTGGTGCATTTATTCGCTGAGAGATAAAGATCAGATAAATATCAGAGTGATGACACTCAGCATTGCTCACCTTGTGTGTACGCTGCATCATCAGAGCCCATGCTGAGTCTGCGAGGCTCGCTCGGCCTCTCCCTGTGTGGTGACAGCGGGTCTGACAGATGCAGGGGGTCTGGCTCCACGAAGTGGTGGTCGGGTAGGCTGAGTAGGGCCCCCGACTCAAAAGTCGGGGACACAACTCCGGGAGACACGGCTGGGGGTTTATTAGGAGACACGGTGATTTTAAAAGTGTATTTTGTGTTAGGCTGAGTCACCACCACACGAGGGGAAGAAGCCGTGCCTCCCCCTCCCACAGAGGCACGGGACTTAGGCGGATGGTGGTGGATGTAGGCGGGGCCCATGCTCACTTGGCCCCCCATGTTCCTGGCCCCCGACGACCCCTGCAAGGGAGGGTTTGCTGAGATGTAGACTGTGGGGGGGTTCCTACCCCCACCCTCGTCACTGGGGGCATTGGCAGAAATGTAAAACTTGGGTTGGGAGCGGGAGCCAGCTGAGGCCACGATGGCCTCCTCAGAGGGGGTGGTAGCAGCAGTAGGCGGGCTGGCAGAGATGTAAACAGTGGGCTGGCTGCGGCTTAGACCTGGGCCTCCGATGGACAGAGGGGTGGTGGGGACAGTAGCCACCCCGGTCGAAGAGGAGGAAGACGAAGGGCAGGAGGAAGAAGTGGAGGACGAACGGGGCCCACTGCTTGTCCGCAGCACGGCTGTTGTGGAATTGCTCCTCTGGGGAGATTCAAGTTTGATCTCGATCTGATTCTTGCGCGGGCCAGTGGAGATGTTCTGGATATTGTACTGGCTGATGGTCGACAGGGAGCCGGGCATGACAGAGGAGGACGAGGACGAAGAAGAGCACGAGGAGACACCGGAGGACGAGGCCTGGCTTCCAGTGGGGAGAATGGAGGGCGCCTGGGGATTTGTGGGGGAACTGATCGGCATGTAGACGTGAGAGGTCTGGTGGCCCTGGGTCTGGTGCTGTGAGGTATGTGAGGAGGAGTGCTGAGGGCCGGACCAGGAGCTGGACAGGGAGGAAGGGTGTGAGATCTGGTAGATCTGCTGCTGGGGCTGGGAAGTGGGGCTGTACTGGGCCCTGCCTCCCTGCTGCTGGTTCTGCCGGGTCGTACCGGACTGGCTAACGTAGGGCCGAATGTAGATAGAGTTACCCTGTGGACTGCTTAAGCCCGACTGCGGCCCGCCATGTATGTGCAAAGAAGTAGGGGTGTTGCGGCCTGTCTGGATATTCGGGGCTAGCGTCACGGTAATGGGGTTGAAGCGTGGCATCTGATGGACACCCATACTTGTTCCTTTGACACCCAGAGGGTAGAGTCCAAGGTGCTGTGGAGGCTGCGGTTTACGCGTAGGCTCCATCACACCAAATACATTGAGAGTGGAGGGCACCTGCACGGGGGCTGACTGGGGCTCCTGCTGAAAGAAGTCACTGTTGGGGGCCTGGCCTGTCTGGAGGGGCCCGTCACTCAGGCTATGGGCCAGAGTCCGGCTGCCGTTCATTCTCAGGCCGTCCCGAACCGGGGCCACATGCACATTCTGAGACTGCAGGCCCAGGTTCAGCTGGGTCATGTGATTACGGAGCCTGGTGAAGCTGGGGTCGTCAGAAAAGCTGAGGTTCCCTCCTTCACTGTACAGGTAGCCCGGACTGACCTGGGACAAGTATTCACAGCAGGCGTCTAAATTGTTGTTATTCTGCAGGGAAGAGGGAAACAGAGGAAATAAAGTCAGTATACATCATTCATGCTTCAAATAGGAACTCTAAAACCTGAAGAAACAAAGACACAAGTGTTACATTCAGTTTTTAAGCACAACATTTTAAGCCCTGCATTGAACATTGAACATTGTTGACTCGCTTGTTTATTAAGTGCACCACTCCTTTCAATGACAAAAGTCCCTGTCAGACATACACTCATTTCCGTTGTCAGGCTTATGTCTGAATAAACACCTTTATCACCTTTTTCACAAGTCATGATAGCAATCTCACCAGGTCTGACTTTGTAACATTTCTCTATTACTGTCAACACGGCACCAGTCTGAACTGCATACAGTCTCATCAACAGCTAGCAAGCACAAGTGATGACTTCAAAACGTGTGAAGCAATTTTTTTACAGTTCAGAATCAGAAAAAGTTTTTCCAAGTGGGTTTTTCACATACAAGTAATTCAAGTTGGTGATTTGGTGCTTACAATACATGGTGCTCAGAATACATGCAGAGAAGAGGAGAATTTTAAAGAAGGACAAAAAGATTTAAAAAGAAAGCAAGTGTTTCAAGTCAATACATGGCGAGTGTAGCAAATCCAGAGGATCTGAAATGATCTAAAAGTCAAAGCAATATTTATGATTTATGTGCAGGAATGTGCAAATTACTTTTCTGACTTGTCTGGTGTAAACAACTTGGCATGTTCAGCACCAATATTAGTCTAGCAACATCGCAGGCAGGCACAGTTTGTTGCTTCCAGCTGTTTATAGTAGAGAATAAATACCTGCAGCATCAAACAGCAGCAGGACCAATATGAGCATCTCCAAAGTGAAAGTTGCTGGTATTTATGCAAGGTGCAAAAGCAGTAACTTAAATAATTACATATTATTATAAATTATCCCCAACTGGATCAGTACTGACACATTTTATGAGGCATAATTAATCAGGATGTGACAGCAGTTCACTCTGTGTACTTTTCTTCACCTCAGACAGGTGAGCTGTCACACAGTGTCACAGTTTATGAGCTACAATTAAATCATTTGTTACGTAGCAGCCACGCTCAGGCCGAGTCCTGATCGTCATCACAGCTGTCACGGTATTTGTATTTTACTGCTAGTTAAGTAGTAGTTACATTATCATCATGCACGGATATAATTTTGTTGTGTTTAGGAAATTATAAATACTTTACGCTTGCCTCTCAGTCTTCAGTTCTGAACTGAAGAAGCCTCTTGGATGAGATTGAAATGTCTTCGAGAACCAATAAAGAGAAGTCCAGTCACTTTTTGAAGCTAAGAAACTAGGCGAGCTCTTAGTTTAGATTGAGTCTTTTGTTTATAAGTGAATTATTATGTATTATACATTACTTGATGCATACCATGGCTCTCTCCGTCTCTGTTGTGGTTACATCTGAAGGAAGCCGTAGGAACATTATGTCTAAATGCCTTCAATTTGACAGACTGATGAATGAAGCGATGTAACCAATGTCTGAAAGGGGCTTTAGATACCATTTTGTCTTAGTGACAGATAATAATGGTTTAAAAAACACAGCAACCGGCAAAATTTATGGCATTAACCTGTTTAATTTGTTGCACTAGCCACTTAGACTTTAACACAGAAGTCCTGACAGTTAACAGAAAGCAGGCTGACGTGAAACAAAACACAGCATAATTCTTATTGAGTTAACTCTGATTTATCTTTTTCCCTCACATATTTCCTAGCGCTTCTGTCTCATGATTGTATATAGATTGTAAATCTATGTAGATTAATATCTGTCACCCAGGTAGTAAGATCTTGTGGACTAATTTATTGCTCTGTTGAAATAACGATGCCAAGGACTGGAGCTCAGCCTACAGAGGATTTTCAAGGCTGACAGTAAAATTTATATATTCAGCATTTTTGACCCATTTAATTTTGGCCAGGACGTTTTACAGTTAAGAATAACCAACTGGCTACCTATGAAAAACACATTTTAGTCAGGCTTTACTTTGCAGACACCCATTGTTCTGGTGTTGGAGGTTTTAAGCCCCTTACCTGCAGAACACACTGGGAGACAACACCCTCTGGGACTTCAGGGAACTTTTGGCGCAGGTCATGCAAAACCTGAATGTCAATCTGGTGGCTTCCCTGGGCCATTCGTATGTTGCCAGGTCAGGACTGCTTGTTCTGTTCAGTGCACTGGGGCGTCAGTCGTGGCAGCAAACCGCCTTCATTTTGATCATCTTCTGAATTGAAACAGAGAAAGAAAGGAAAACTGATAAGAAAAAAATGTTCTTTCAATACCAGTTACGAATCCCATCTTTCTGTATTCCATACTGAAGGCAGTTTTCACATTTGAGGTGGATATGTCTGTGTTTTGTTAACATTCAATGAAAAAGTAAGCTTGTCCAAGAGGCAGGGAAGGAGCCAATGTGGTCTATTGCAACTCTGCTCAACAAGACATCCGTCAGACATTTGAGGTTGTCTATTTCATTATGCCTGGGAGCTTTCAAAACAAGATTTCAGAGGTCGTCAATGAGAATAGACAGCATTCATTTCAGCAGCCCTCCTCCCCACAAAGCTCCTTAATAAAAGAGCAGCGAAGGGAGGAAACCACCTCTGACTGACTATTGAGAAAACCAACCTTTCCCACTGATCTTAACATCAACATTCATTTATTAAGGAAAGAACAGGGCCGAAAAGTAGTCTGGTCTGGATGCAAATCTCCACATAAAGATCCAACGTAAGGCAGCTCTGCAGAACAGTTGATTCCTGGGAATTTCTCTGCAGCACGAAGACAGACGAAGAGCTGCAGGGCTGCAAACTGTCAATGACTATCTCACACACATAAATCTGAAGAACTCTTTATTTGTTGCTTAACCCAAAATTAACCACGGAAAGGGTTTCTCCAAAAAGCATAAACGCACACTTGTGTGCTGGATTTTCTTTTGTGCTCTATGGTGTCAGCAAATATGCTGCTGATTTGTTTGGTTGTACAACTTGAAGCACCATAAATCTGCTGCTGGGAGAACAGAACCCTACAGAGTAAAAAAAAAAAAGGGAGAAAAGTTCTAAATGAACTTGCCAAACTGCTAAAGAATTAGGAAGCATTCAAATTTGCCTCAAACTCTCCAAAATCTTTAGTTATGGCTGTTGTTATTATTTAGTGATGTTCCAATTTGTATACGAACCCACTATGATCACTCAAATCTTTGATCTTTAATCAACAGCTAATACTAAATTAACGTTGAAGCCTGGTTAAGCATAAGCTAGGGATGTAGCTAACGAAGGAAAAGGCGTAAAAAATCAAAAGTGGTGTTTTGTCCATATCGTGAATATATCCAGTTTACTCTTACAGAGTAGTAAAGAAACCACGACATATCACATTTAAGAAGCTGGTATCAGATAATTTTGACTTTTTTTCTTAGAGAATTACTGAAACCGATTAAACAACTCTCATAATAGTTGGCAATGAATTTATTAGCTGACAGCTAACTGGGTAATTGCTGCATCTCTAAAATAAGCTAGCAGATGATTTACAGATATTTGTTTACTTACAAATCAACAAAATCATTTTCCTGTCATGTGCTACAACCATTTGCTCCAAGATATACAATCTACAAGGCGCCGCTTCAGGAGGAATAAAGTTCGTTGATTTATAAACCTCTCCAATTATTTTGGCAGGTGTTTCTAATATTTAGCCTACAGTCATTGAAACTGACGAGGTGGACAAAGTGTTAGAAGCACCTCTCAATATACCTCAAAATGCTATTCAACACTGCCAAAATCTACAGGTTTGAAAATGTAAATAAAGCTGGAAAACAAGCTAAAAAAACAAACCCTGATGCATTAGACTGTGATAGTTCTAACTAAGTAGACTGAGTAAACAGGCAACTGAGTATGTTAAATGCTGGCTGGGGAGAAACGAATGGCTGGTTGGGTGTTCACCAACTGTACTTGGCTGTTTCCTATCCTCGTTCTATGCATAAGCTATACTCATAACCTGGGAGCTGGCCAATGCAACCACACTATTTTACTACTAGCCACTGTGCAACTTCACTACAGCAGCCAAGGCACACTGCAGTCGTTTCTCTTTCACTTCATTGATCCAGATTTTAAACAGCTAGTCCAGGGAATTGATCTGGCACACCCTCAAGTGTTCGTCTCCAACCATTACGCTACGACGTTAAGGAACCAGAAACACAGACAAAAGTGACGTGAAACAGAGCAGTCATGAGAAATTGAAAGGGTAAGAAGTGCATGACAGCCGTGTTTTGTGTTATCCCACACTTTTCTTCTAACCGCACTCTTTCGAAACATCTTCCTGTGGGAGGTTCAAACATGCCAATCAAAACATTGTGACACATGAAGCACACCCCGTTCTCGTCTGTGCCGATCAATGCTGTGTGATGCAGAGGGGAGGAACGAGTGAGAAGTCTCCCGACAGCAATCCCAATGCTCACACAGAGCAAGTGAACTTTGAGGGGTGAAATTATCCAGAACCAAATTTACAAGCATTTAAACACTTATTTGACGACGAGAAAAGTCAAGAGTGTGCTTCAGATCACACCGGCCTCTTATTTCTGCCAAGAAGACAAAGCATTTATCTGAACAGCTGTGTCTGTCTTATCTAAGCTATGAGGATGTGTAATGTCATAACTGAAAAGCTGTAAATCGGCCCTGCAAAACATCCGTCTATGGCCGATAACAGGAGGAGCTGTTTGGCTACTGTCAATAGCAGGGTGCCAGCTGCAAGGAGGAGCCTAAAACAGAGCGAGACCAAGTAACTGATTTATAGAGAGCTTTGACAGAACATCAGAAGGCAGTAGGAAGGTGAAGCAAAGCTTTCCTCTGAGATCAAAAGTGGAAATTTCATATTCTAACAAAGAAAACTGAAATAAACTATATCTCCAATGTATTAATCAAAGTCCTTTCTATCAAGCTCCGAGCAAAAGAGAGAACTCATCAACACCTGAATAGTAAAACTAGAAAATTGTCCACTAAACAAGGCCCTAAAACTAACCATCAGCTTTCTTCTGTCTTTTGAAATACAAGGAAATGGAAAGCTTTGCAATTATGCCCCCAGACTGCATAATTCATTTTGAGTGTGTCAAAAAAGAAGTGCAAGAGCCTCGAAATGCAAAGCAGAGGAAAACAGTGTGCCATATCTCAAATTACATGTTTAGAGCAAAACCTGCTGCCTCCAGTAAAGCATCTCCTCCAGCAGATTAAGCTAATAAAGCCGACAGAAAATCAATCCTTTAAAGTATCCAGCTTCACACACCACTTTTGCAGGCTAATACATTATCAGTTTACATCTGTCTGTTTGATTTACAGGCCAAGAGGAGACATCGCTGCAGAGAGCCAGTGGACAACAGTCCAGCATTCAGGCTCTGCTCAGAAGGCTGGCCAGCTTAACCGTTGTGGGAAAGGAAATTCACTACTTGGCGGCTGACCCAGTTACAGGTCAACAGTGTGGTTAGATTGTTTCCCGGCTTCAAAAACAAAAAAGTCCACACCTCTTCACTGTAGGTAATTATAGGCCTGCAGCCGGCCCATGTGTGGGGGTGGCTCTGAAGGGGGCAGATTAGTCCTTGGTGTCCCTGAAGGCAGTGGTGGAACTGGGCCTGAGGCAGCGCTGCATTGCCAGCAGAGATAGAGACAAAGCTTCCATTGCTGAGGCTGTTATTCACTGTGCCAAAGCATTGACCCACAGCTCCACACTCATTTCTGGAGGTAGCAGGCCTGCCATGCTCCATCAATGGACTCATTCACTCTGCCAGAGTCAAAGCACCTAAAAATGTCCAAATCAATTAAAGCCTAAATAAAATGTGAACAAATAATCAACAGGAGTCTTTGGAGAAAATATCAGCCCAGCACCTGACGCTACAGCTGGTACAATACCCCAAACACAACAAGTTAATGCAAACAAAGAAGCTACACATTACAGGGAACAAAAAACACACAACAAAATGTCATGCCATTTTAGCTTCAGCTTGCCAAGAGTGGAATGTCTGATCATGATTGTTCGGGACAGTGCTGATCTCGTCAAACCAAATCTTCAGATGATGCGCCCTCTGCGGAAATGGCAGTTTAAATATGAAAAACATTAAATGCAGTGGAAACCGTAAGGATCCCATCTGAACTTCAATCAGAAACATCCTCTGCAGCTTTAAGGAGCAGCCCAGCAGCACTGCATGGAATGTCTTAACTGCTGCGTCTTGGTCCAGCAAAATTTAAACAAATAAAGGGACTAATTGGCAGTGGACGCTGTTGAGGGTTGCTGGCAGGCGCCCCAGTCTTCCAAAGAATCAACGGACATGCACGTGTGCATGTGGCTCACACAGACACACATGCACACTCACATGAATGCTGCACTGTAAAGCAGCACACAACCGGCTACTGCTTAAAGTACTCAAAGGACCAATATCCAATCACGTTGAGTCACGATGATAAATTATTTTCACGGCAGGAAATAAAACTACTTACTTAGTAACTTAAGAGAGAGTAATATTGCACCTGAGTGACACATTTCCAACGTAGAGCTCTAAATAAGTCAATTCAAAATATCGAAGGATTAATTACATCTACAAATGCAAAGCATGTACGTGGAAAGAAAACACAGAGCTGGTTATATATTGATATATCAGATTTACTGCACTACATAATGTAGTAAGATTAATTATTTTGCTAAGCTGCTTCAGATGTGTTACTTGCAGCATGATTTACCTCAGATATGTAGAAACAGGCAAACTGCTGCACTTTCTCTCATGGCATCCTTCATTTTTCTGCTAATTACTCATCTATTCTCGTCGTTCTTAAAGAATGCAATCTGATTCATGCTCTTTTGGTTTTTTTATACATTTCATCCTGATTCAATGACTCTGAAGAACCGCAGGCCTTACCTTGCCTCCCACAGAGCATAGGAACGCATGGAAATTTTACCGAGCCGACTAGTCTTAACAAAAGAGCTTTTCGAGTCATCACAAAAGCTGTGACCCACTGAATCAAAGTGATTTCCCACCATATTAATGTCACGAGTCCGACTAAAATAAACCTGAAGATAAACTGCAACTGTGTCATCAGTGGAAACTTGAAACAGTTGTGCATCTTCAACAACATTGTCTTAAAACATCCTAAAGCTTCATCTTGAAAGGTCAGGCCAAAGTAAGAGTACAAATCTTGTGTCTTGTTACACGTTTATGTGCACAGAATGAAAGATTCACCTTATAAATAAGTTTCAGACAATAATATTTCCCCTTCATCAATTTAAACTTATCATACTAACGACAACACTATTAGACAACACGTTCACTGTAAGTGTGCTGGGCTTGCACATGAGCTCCACACAGTATGAGGCAGTTCTTTTGTTCCAGGCAATGTCTCCAGAACAGAAACAAACCACACATTATGTGCAGAACCCAAACTGCACTCAACTGTGCCATGAAGCCTGGGCCTCACAGTGCGCACAGAACTCGGATCAACTCTGCAAGACAGCCTGCTCGGCTTTTAGTTGCCCACTTTTGAAAACAGGGGTAGGAGAGTGTTTGTGTGCAAGCGTGTGTGTGTGTGTGTGTGTGTGTGTGTGTGTGTGTGTGTGTGTGTGTGTGTGTGTGTATATGCATGGTGGGGGAGTGTGTGTGCAGGAAATCAAAAATTCTTCAGCACCGCAGCCTGCAGATGGTGCTTGATTGGAAGCAGGCAAGGGCACCAGCTCCCCAGGTTGACCAACCCCTCCCAAGGCACTGTGGGAAACTCGGAGGTCTTAGAAACACGGAGAAGCTCCTCTCTCCAGGCCTCTTTTTTGCAATCAATGGCCTGCCAGCTTTTTCCAACTTTTTGTTTTTGTCTGTAAACACTTTAAGTAAAGGTTAAAAAAGGCTGCCTGGCTGGTTGAATGTATCTTGACCAAATAAAGGAGGAAGAAGAAAGAGCATTTAGAAGACATAAGTAGGTGAAACTGTCAGGCATTTGCTGCAGAGCTCTTCTGTGGGTGAATATGTGCTCGGCTCACATACTAGTTGATTCTGACCTTCCTATTTTTCCTCCTCCTCCACTTCTCTGTCCACCTCCTTAAGACAAAATTTCTGCAGGCAACAAAAGAGCTGCGCTTATTAACAAGCTTCTTAAAGTACAAATGTGTGTTTTATCATGCAGCCTGACAGCTGCTTTCACCTGCAGACACCCTGACCATGAGCAGAATGTTTTGCAGGCCTTTCATTTATTAACAAGCCACATCAAAGGCACAACTGCAGCAGTGCTCTTGTTGGAGTTCAGAACCCCTCAATGTGTGCATTGTAAAGAAGCAATTTCAGTAGGAAAACAGAAAATGAGAAATAGAAAAACCAATATGTAAGAGAGTAGGGAAATGAAAAGAAGGCAAGGGAATACATGGTATTTTATATATGTACCAAACACATTAAAATTGACAAAATTAAACATGGAAAGCTCTCATACATTAATGGTGGGCATTTAGCAAAAACTTGGCAATGCAAAAAGTATTTTATCTAAACATACATTCATCTGTTATATCAAGCAAACTGTGATAAACAGCAGTCATTTTGACAAAAGCTTATTTCTTGCATCAAGATGCAACAGAAGTAGAACATAAGTTAAGGGATCATTTCTCTTTTTAGAACTTAAGAAAACTCAAAGTTAATGCAACCTGTGATACAGGTTTGTGCGCTTCTCAAATGTTTAAAAGCAGCTGGTAGAGAACCACTGACCTAAGTAATTAGCATCGTCTTTCACAGTGTTTTATTTATGATTATTGAGCAAGTCAGCAATGCATTATTTATTTTTGGTCACCACATTCTGTACTTTAATTTATTCTGGTCATACATCTGCTACATCAATAGCACAATTGCCAGGAGTTGATGGTAAACTATTTGCTGTTAAAAACTATGAAAGAAACATTGCTTAACATTTGGAAGAAAAAAAAAGATCCATTTGTTTTTCTCGGTATTTTGCAATTAGACTCTGATTTTTATTCCACACTTTCTCAGTTTCTGTACAAAGATGAAACATATTTAGTGGTCTGCAGTAGAGCTTAACAAATAATCCACTTTAAATGGAAGTTTGAAACAGTGCAATTAGTAAATCACAAAGGCTGCAATTTAGGATATTTCTCATGCAGTGCGTCTGACACAGGGTTTAAGCCGTCATGTCGATGGCTTTACAAATTCACATTGTCCTACATGTGTGACAGTCACACTTTTCTTTTTTTGTTTTTTTTTTTAATGAGATCGCAGTCGACTATAAACATGCAAATGTCTGGTCAACAATAAGATGAGTCTGGCCCTTACTCGAGTTTCTAACTAAAGACTTATGTTGTACACCATGAACGGGAATCCCAAGCATCTTAGGCAGGGCTGCATGTGAGTAGAAATGTGATTATGATGAGCTTGGCTATTTTGCAAAACACTATTTTCCTAAAGACAAAAAAGGATTTTTTAGGCATAGGTTTAGAGAGAAGAAATAAAAATGCATATAAACTACAACATATATTAAGCCGATTGAATCAATTCTGATTTAGCCTAGTGTTAGCCTTACAAGTAGAAAACACCAGGAGGATTTGAAATATTGTTCAGGTAATCGTAGTTTCTTGATCAAGTGACCATCCATCTTTCTTATTTACAACAAGCAACATCTTAATTTCTATCAAATTACATTATTTCCACATGGCTGAATTCAACCACAGAAACTATAGCATCATCAGTATTTTTCTGTTAGTGGAGGACTCTGCATTTGTTCAGAACTGGAAAGGTTAGGGTCACAACATGAACCACGTTGACATGCAAGAATGACAACATGAGGATTGCTCGACAGTTGATCACAGGAGGCTCATTTCCTCACCAAAGCGGTGCCAGCGAAGCCACAAAGCTGAGTGACACAGCAAATAGTCAACAGATGCCAATTTGAGAAAGACCAGAAAGTAAATCTATGGCAGCAAAAAACTTTTCATGCCAAGCTGGCACTGCGTAATTACATGAGACAGTCTGACTTTGGATTATATTTCCTAAATAAGGATTTATGAATCAGAAATAGTTGTATTACCATCTGTTCATTTTGGAGAAAGTGAGTTATAATTCACAGAGGGATTTCGGAAATCTGCCGCAGATTGGCCTCAAAGGACATATTCTCTCCAAACTTGCTTGTTTTCAAACACTAACCAACACTACCAAAACGTCTGGGAAGACAGACTGTTTTAGGAAAAGAGGATGAGAGATGGATGCACAGGGATTATACGTAGAATTTAAAAGATTTTAAAAAACAAACATCTAAAAGCAGGCCACAATGTTTTGTCTTCGAAAAACTGTCAAAGACAAAGCATTTTTACAAATTGGAGTCAAACAAAATCGGCAATCACAACCACAAAGTCCTGCAAACTTGACAACACTGCAAACATGTCCAAAGCACCTTGGTTGTGTGTCAATAGAAAAGCCATCTGTTAGGGCTGAACAACATCCAAAAAACAAAACAAAACACCATATTGATTATTATTATTATTTATTATTATTATTTTGACAGATGTTGTGATGCGAGTCACAGCTTCAGTGGAACTAGCAATTTTTGCATTTTTTTCCCCCATAAAATTGTCTTCTACAGTTTGGTTATTGTACTTGGCCATATTGCGATTTCAATAATATTTTGATTATTGTTCAGCCCTACCAGCTATCCACATGTACTACTGTGATTCTACTACATGTAAAAGTACTAACAATAGTTAACAAACTGTTTTTATTTTAGTGCTTTCAAGAACACAGTATAATACTGAAAACGAAAGCTGCAAAATACTCACAAAATCAGAATTTAAACTCCTAATCACAGGTATTTTAAAAAGCTATAAATTTATCCAAAGGTGCAGCTGTTGAGTGAGGCTGTGCAACAATCCTCCACCTCTGCAAAACAGTTGTTTCTGAGGACCCTCCTCCCCCTTTCCTTGGGCATTATATGTCAGGACCACAGCCCGGGCTTAAAATAGAAACCTCAACAACATGAAAAGTCTTATCCTAAACCACTAATCTTTCTGTTTTGCTTCCTCCAAGAAAATCTGAATTAAAAAAGAGGGTGTGATCAATCTACAAAGCAAAAATTATTAAGTGAAAAGCAAATACGAGTGTGTAGCAACGACAGCCCCAGCAGGGCACTGTGCAGTGTTTTTCCTTACATTGTGGAAACATTAATTGCCAGCTGACAAGCCCCAACACAGACTCTCATTGAGCAGGTATGGTATAATCTATAAGCTGCACTTTCCAAACCAAGTTTCAGGAAAGATAGGTTACATGATAGAGGTTTTTTTCCATCCATAAACCATGGTGTCGACGGTGTCCAAACCATGGGGCCGTGTACATTACTTTCACACCTTATTGGGATAGCGTACTTGGAAGGAGGAAAATGCTTTACAAACTGTTGGCACTCATTGCAAGTAGAGCAGTTTTCATCCAAATACTGCCACAGGCCAAAAGAAGGGTGGAGGTTTTAACCAACCAATCCAGACAATGGAGGAAAAAAAGCAGCAATGCAAACCTTTAAAATGGGTATATAAAGCAGTTGGATACATGTCTGAACACTTTATGTCACAGGAGAGCACAAAGTCAGCACAGTACAGCAGCAGGGCTCTGGCCTGACCAAACACTGAACAGCTATTCATTTTCTGCTCCATATATTGTTATTTATTATTCCCATCACTGTACGTCCTGGTAGATCCTGTTGTATTTGGACAGCCACTAAGTTAGCTTTGTTCAGGCAAAAAAAATAAAAAGTCGTCAGATTTTCTTCCAAAACAACGAGCTGCAAGAACAAGGTGTGGAGCAGCAAATCGTGGAAGGCACTGAATGTAACATGCAGAGGATTTTAGTGGTGAGCGTGAGGAAGGGGTGAGAAGACAAGTAAAGGCATTTTCCTGTCTTCTGAGAACGCTGACAGATTCAGTGATGTAGCTCCGAGTCACAAAAAGCCCGTGGTTTTACTCTTCCTTTAAACCAAACAGTCAAACTACTATACCTTTGCACTAATCTGACAACTTTGAATTACATCTACAAAGCACTATCTGTGCCAAATATAGTGTAAAAGTGTAAAGTTTATAAAAGGTCAAAATAGTTGCCAACACTGACTGATCACTTCAGCTCTACTGGTAGATAAAGTGTATTATAAACCCCGAAATTCAATGAACGATTCGAAGGCCTGCTATCATACAAATATTACACCATTTATCACACAAACAAACCATAAAAAGGCAAAAAATCATTGGATTTTCCACTATCCCACTGTCCCTGAACGGCTCATCTGTGACACATCATTCTGTCAGAAAACAATTATCCAAATAAGCTTAAAATTTTGATGTTTCATCGAACCTTTTCTATTTGTCCCATTAAAGATTTGCCAAAAACAAAGCTCTTGCACTTTCTAGATGCTGTAAAAAACTAAAAAACAGAACAGTAATGACTCAGTTGCAACCAACAGTCATGTAGCAAAAATTCACTGACTTTTCTGCTGAACTGTGCTGAAATGCAGGTTATGTTCACACAGAAAAGACATTGTTATAAATGAAAAATCTAAGTAGTAAGATATCTATAGTATGCAGCGATGTACATGTTGATTCCAGG
The DNA here is from genome assembly GCF_000690725.1 of Stegastes partitus. Lineage (NCBI taxonomy): Eukaryota > Metazoa > Chordata > Actinopteri > Pomacentridae > Stegastes > Stegastes partitus. The sequence continues at coordinate 107,031 of NW_007579334.1, read as the reverse complement.
GTTTGTTTTTTTGTTGTTGTTGAATCAAAGAAACTGAACTTTCACTTTTTATGATTTTTAGCTTTACAAGGTTGTGGACCACCGCTATAATTCACCTGGTTGAGCTGGTGACCCATGTACAGGGGCCGTAGTCCCCAATACAGCGGCCATGGGTTCGAATCCCACTCATGCCCCTTTGCTGCAACCCCTTCCCCCATTCTCATCCCCCACTTTCCTGTCTCTCTCTCGACTGTCCTATCTAAAAAGGCCAGAGAAAAAAAAACTTCACAAGGTTGTTTCCCTGCACAACAGACATTTTGAGTTCTATTTCTAGCCATGGAAAAATGTGACAGAGCAAAAACAAAACAAACAAACAAAACAAAAACACAGAAAATGCTTAGGGTTCAGAGGGTTAAGCAATCTTTCCTATAATTCAACATGATTATATGTAGTTTTTATGTAAGCTAGAAACATGACATTTTACTATCACAAACATGATTTCAAATTAAGAATTTTTTTTAAGAGCCCATATACAGTTTTTAAAAAGTTGGGGTTTTTTTTTTTTTTTTTTTTACCACAGGCCTGACTCAAATCTTAAAGAGAGAAACTGACCAGACGCTGCCTGACAATTGGTAAATTTAGGTTATGGCGAGGTGTTTGTTTGCTTTATGAGAGGTTTTGGCAGGTAGTTGTCAATCACGAGAACTACCAACCCTGCCTTCATGTGTTTGTCCAAAGCTCCCATTTACAGCTGTCAAGTAGTAATTATAAAGCCACTGTGTTGTGCTTCTGAGTCACAAATGTAGGCAATTTCAAGAAAAAAAGAGAAGCTCTGGGATGGAAAAAAAAGGGCCTTAACTTACTCCAAAACTACCAGTCAGGTAAAAATTATCATTTTGCATTTGGCCAGAAAAACATTTAAAATGAAAGACATGTACATTTAAAATCATTTCAGTAGCCCATTTGTATTGTTAACTTCAAGAAGTATTTATGTGCAGCTTCTAAGTTATAGGCTTTGATTTCAAAGCATACAAAGGCAGGATATTTCTGGGTCAAAAAGGCTGTGAAACGTCTTAAGTTGTTGCTCAACACTGGGATGCAAACGCAGCAAAGCCAGTGGACAAACAGTGAAACTTCCACTGACTGCACAGAGCAGCTCTGTTTTCACTGATCTCTGCACTGTATGGAGGAGCTCCTGAGTCTATCCACAACAACGAGTCATACAGTGACTCATGGACATGTGGCAGAGTGAACCTGCTGGCTGCTACTAAAACTAACTAAATACCAGCTGAGTTGTTAAGTGAAAGAGTGTTGTACAAGCAGCCTGTGAACTACATTTACCGGGTACAAAACATCCAAAGCCCGTTAAAGTTTACTGAACAGAGAGTCTGGCCACTGTCCTGCTCAGAACAACACAACTGCTCGATTTTGTCACATCACACGCAGGCAGCAATGAACTGAAGGAAACCCAAGTTATGTGAAAACTGATCTGATACCAGTGAGGGTTGGGAGTACATGGACTGCAGTGGGGGGGTGGGCTAAAAAAAGGTTCAGAAACAGTTGGTTCTGACAGATTTTCCGCCAGGAGTTTCAAAGACTGCTTGGTTTTACTGGCCAGCTGCAAGGCAGCAGATTCCTCCACTACATGATTCACAATTTACAGATTATTTGTCAGTTTAAGAGCCACGGTAACAACTTCTCATACCATTTCTGCTGCTGGATGCCTCATTAGGGGCTGCTTCAGCTTGGGAATTCATTGGGCTATCTTTAGCTTAGCATCAAACCCGCACAAATTAGGAACTGACAGAAGGTATTAGCTGAAGCTTTCGCACTGTAGTAAGTATTTAGATATGGACATCAACAATTATGCACCAATAAAACTAGAGAAATTGTACACCTTTATAGGTCTGCTTTCTTGTCAATTCAATTATCATGCAAAGCTATGCATCTGTCAGACTGTGGGAGTAAAGGTGCAGCATTTTGACTGTTGTGATACTTCTAAAAGACTTTATTTGAATTCAAAGTTGTGAGTAACATCTTCAAAACAGTCTGGACTCTGACTAATAGCTGTTTTGCAGTCTGGCACCTTGTGCCCTATCCTTGAGATAACAAAGCCACATACAAAAAGCCATAAATACCAGACATAACTTCCATGTCAATCCCGTTCCTCGGCCCCACCTTCAAGAGGAAGTCTCTCACACACACACCTCTTTCTCAGTGGCGCAACAATGCAGACACGCAAACAGAGCATGCCACCTCCCGTTAAGATCACACCCAATATTTCCTGCAAAGCATAACAGGTCTTTCAACGCTGAAACTGAATGACATATACATGTATATATATAATTTCATTAAAAACAAAAAACAAAAAACCAACTTAAAAATCAGTATACATGTGCAAGTTAATGACTAACTTTCCTCCCCCTTGCTCTTTGAGCAATGTCCTCGTTGACACACATTTCAGTGTAGGTCCTACTGAGGACAGCTGAGACTGAATGGCTGCTTGGCTTTAAGTCCTGACTTATCAGAAAACTGCTCAGAAAGCTTGATTTTAAAACATTTAAAATAATTTTCTGATGATACTAGATTAGATTTCTGCAAACTAGAGTTTGAGAATAATTTATCAAAAGGGATGTTTTTAAGTGGATTTTGAGCAGCTATTAAAAAACAAAATCTGAGGTCTGATTTTTGGAAAGATCATATTTAAGCAATCTATTTTTGTCAACTTTTTCTAGTTGAATGTGATTTGTCTGCATATGTGTATCCTGTTTAAATCAAGCTCTTGAAGATACTAGTTTTTATTTCACTTCAAACATTAAAAATAATGAAAAATAAATATATAGACGAAACCGTCTGAAATAATTTCACGGCATTGACTGCAATGAAATAAGTGACACAAACTTAACTGTGTAATGGTTTGCCTTTCAATCTTGCTGAATAATACTGAATTCTTTCATTAAAAAATCTGAAATGATTCCCTACTTCAGACCTATTTATACATATTATTTAAAATTCTTAATTGAAATACTATTGCTGTGCATTTTATGAACATTCTGTCTTATCCTGTTATTGTAATGCACACTGACAAAATATAAAAACTGAGAGGTGATCATCAGCTTCCAGAGGCAGCGCTTTCTGTGATCAAAGAGATTTAAGTATTTTCAATCATAAGCATAATTCACCTTTTAGCCACTTCAATACAACATCATTTGCAACTGCATACTTGCTTGCTTTTCCAGTAAATTTACAGCTTTCCACTCTTCATGAAGCACTCAGTGCCTTGCTCAAAGGCACATCCACTACACCTAGCAAGGAAAGTGAAAGCCTTTTTTCAGCCACTTCTCTCCTTCCAGGCTGGGTGAGCTAGCCTGGGATTCAACTAAGTGACCTTCTGGCCCACTGCAGCTAGAGCTTGGGTGGCAGCGCTGTCTCTCAACACTCTCTGCGAGGCAATTGAACACAATGAGACTGCTTGCACTCAGGCGCTTAGCGATGACATGCCGAGTATGCACCAGCCAAATCTTCACCCTTTATTACCTTACGAAATGCACTTACTGTATGTCATCATGCTCTTTGAAGCACACAGACAGCAGGACATTAGCAGCGCTTCTGTCTTTGGTCAGCTCATTCCATCAGTTCACTCCAACACCGGTGGTGTTATCGGCTCCTTACAAGCAGGAAAAAAGACCCCTATGAAGCCTTTTAAGCCGAACCTCAAACGGCTTCTCATTACAGATGCTGTTTACTTAAATCTGATCAAGCAGGAGCAAATTTGTAATGTTATATACGCGGGTAAAGAGATTCAACTATTGCTCAGTGTAACCAACAATCACAAGCAGGCTAATGTATTGTGATCAGTGCAATTTGAAATTTTTGAGTTTGTCGAGGTGGAGAAGCAGTTATCGACGCATCCCTCCTTCAGTGTATTGCTGGACCACTGTCTGCTTAGCTGAGGAGAAAACCCTCCACCGGAAATGCTTCCCGCAGCTGTTAGGAGTATCATTCCCCACCTTGAGGCCAACCAAAAGACAAATAGCAGCCAAGTCACGTGACTCCTTTACTGCTGAGATGCCATTCGGTCTTATTCCAGCCCTCTCAAAACATTCAAGTCATACTTGTCTCCCTCAGTGAGCAGACCCTTTTCACCTACATCAGGGTAATTGGCTTGTAATACAACCCATTTAATGTCATCATAACTATTAAAACTAAGTAGCTTACACTCTTTGCCATTGGTCAGTAAAATGGCCTATATTAGAGTGATTTCTCACTACATCCCATATGCAATGTTTTAATCACATAATAGCACAAATCAAGTTTGAGTATTACAGGGTTTTTTGTTTTGTTTCGTTGTCAATAATGGAAATAAACATACTGGTTTTCTCTCTTGCATTGCACAAATTGGTGTCAGTTTCATCTGTAAGTACCCAATGCACTGCACCAATAAGTGGAAGCAAGAAGAAACTGCAAGCACAGCTCTATCAAAAGTGAAGAAAAACCATCCCACGTCTCCAAAGGTATCTTGTTTACATGTTGTATCCTGTTTAATGTGTAGACATGGAAATAAAATATGAGACATTGTGGTTTCAGGAGCAGCTGGCATTGGACAAGTAGTTTCTTAACCAATATCTGTTGAATGCAGTGACTGCAGCATTTCTAAAGTGCTGATCTCACAAAACTAACAGGCCAAAGACAGACAGGTGACTCTTGGATGCTTCCCCCGACAGCTCGCTGTTGACAAGATATAACATGCAAAGTGATTGTTTTGGAATCTTTCGAAAGTGCGGAGTATTGTTTTACTTCCTGACTCTGGGAAAGATGGCAAACATGCATAAGCCGAAGGTGTTGAACTGATGCTTTTAGGAATCCACAGCTGGATAGTCAGAATTAGTTACCAGCCTCAGACAAGAGTGTGTGTCTCAACAGCGTTTTTTTTCTGTAGCAGAAAAGCACAGGGGAGCACTTCATCCCAGCGTTTCATCAAAAATCTTCTCTCACATATTGTGTGTGTGTGTGTGTGTGTGTGTGTGTGTGTGTGTGTGTGTGTGTCAGCTGTACACTGTTAAAAAAAAAAAAAAAACAGTTTTTAACTTCATTTTTCTGAACAATTTACCAATTTTTCTCTAGCTGGCCACATACACTCTTTCCTCAAACAGGTGATACTAGTGCTCAGATAAAAAAGACACAATATAAACCTCAGCCTCTTAATCCTTGTGTGTTGATGTTTTCATTCGTGCACTGATCAATGCACTTCACTTTTTCAGCATCTCTTGAGCAGCAGTTCTGGCTGCATGATTTTTTTAATGGTCAACTTAAACACTGGAAAGCTTTCATGTACAGTCCCGCTCTACTTCCGTACTTATGCTACCTTTCCTCATTATTTAGTTGCCTCCTGTTGTTTTCAGGCTTCTCTTATTCTCTCTCTGTGCTCTCATGTCAGCATCAATACATTTCGGCAGATATCGGATCAAACTCAAAATTTTGGCATCACTAATGATGGCCAGGTTTAATGCATGCATGGCTCTCTTCCCACATACCCACAGTCCAGGCTGCGCTGGTGCCTGCAGAGGACGGGGAGGGACGGCGCAGCGCTGGTTCTGCCTCGACTGGCACCAACAGGTGTTGCCTCAGAGGGTGCCAGCGCCAGCCTGGCCTGATCCACTGCACAGACAGCAGCCAAACCACACACACATGTACACACCAGAACCCAAGGCAGCACATTCCTCTATGGAATACCACAGCAGAGCAGCTCTGTTATGACATCTCTAACCAGGAGCAGAGGCAGGCCAGTAGGTTTGGGGGGCGAAAGGGCACCAAAGTGGAGTGAGAAGAAAAGGGTATGGGGGGTAGGAAAGAGCTAACCCAGGGATATCCCTGCACTGAAGTCTCCACTTCCCTTCAACACACTGAAGGGGAGTTTCCATAGATCAGCAACTAAGAATAGTGAACTATCAGAAACATCTTCAAATCAGGTTGACTCTGGGCAGCTGAAAGAATGTGCAAAGTCCTCATTTTTACAAGCTTCTACCTAACATGATCCTGTCTCTGCTTAGCTATTAAAAGCTGTCTACATTATAAAAAAATAAAACAAAAATCTGATGCCTTTGCATATTGCAGATGCAAAGGTAACAGTTCCACAAGCTCCACTAATGTGCAGTGTGTTTGCAATGCTGTTGTGCAATCAGCAGAGGGAAAATATTTCCCCCAAAGTGTGATAGGAAGCAAGGTTTCCTCCCCCAGCTCAGGTGGTTCTATCTGATGTGCGGAAGGCTGCAAAACATCGGCAAATGTAGGGTCTAATTTAATAGACCACTACTAGTTAAAGAATTTCATAGAGACCCACACAGGCAGTTGCCCTTGGCAAAGCTGCACCGAACCACAACAAACAAAGGCTTTTCAACTGGGTGGACTCAGTTGTCCACCACGCCCTGACAATATGTTTTCAGAGTGAGACAGCGAGGGAGTATAAGAGCCTGAGGCCCACGCTATTACTGATAGGACACTAGATCAAAGCCTTTTCCCATAGTTAGTGAGTACAAAAAAACCTGAGAGAGATGAAAGACCATTTGCAGACGGTGGGAGAAATGATGAAGGACAGAGCAGTCCCTGTATGGCATTTACAAACAGCACAGAGTAAGACTAGCTTTCTGTGCTGCCTCTGCAAGTAAAAGTTGGAGGGAGTCAGAGGGGACGTGGGGCCAGAACCTGCCCACAGGATAAGCAGGGGAGTGATAAGACAGTAGCCTGCAATATCCATTCTCCAGAAAACAAGCTGCTGGGAGGTCAACTCACAATCTGCTCACTCACTATACATCAATTCCACTGATGCGTTTCACAATTATGCTTGGAAATCTTCGCTCAAAGTGTTCTATGTGTTGAAGACACTAAAGCAAAAGCACAATTATCCAACTGTGTTTACGTAGCCACAGTCTGAAATAGACCTCCACTGTCATCCAAACACAACTGAAAAGTTGACATAACCGTAGTTAAAGTTGCAGTCACCATTATATCTCATTAGATCAACGTTGCTGCTGCCTTCTTTGTTTTTTTCTTGCTGGTTGCTAATGTAGGTTACGGAAACCTGTCCACTTGTGGAAAATGTGAAGCGCCTTCGGGAAGTATCGTGTTAAATTTTACTACATTTTTTTGGTGCAGTTGATTTTGCTACCTGAGATGCTTGACTGTTGAAGGACGTTGCTGGTAACCGTAAGTCCACAATATTAGTGAGAAATAATCAGCTCCACACAAACTGAGTATTGTATTATAATGGCTTCAACTTCCTGATGTATTCTTTCATTCAAATGAGCAAATGAGTAGTTTATGCTGCAACCCCATTTTCAATCCAAGTAGCTAGTATGGGCTGCAACAATGTCTGTTTGTTTTTTCTTTCAAAATAGAGGTTGACAGTAGAATTTAAAGAAAAAACAACTGTCTAGCATTTTCAGAATTGCTTACTCACTCTTGTCCTAAAATATAGCTGAATTCTTTCCAGTTGTGACGTCTTTGCAATGCTCAAAAGTCCTTTATAGTTCAGTTGAGGAAAACAATTGTCAGATTGTTCTTCTATATTGTGTCGAGCTACTGGTTCAAAAAAAAGAAAAACAATTCAAGTCAATATATTCACCACTGTTGGAAGCTCGTTGTGTTATTTTTTATCATTTAAAATACATGCACTGCAGACAGAGTGCAGGTCTACTCAAGCAGGCAGAGACAATAACAACATGATATTAGCATATCGGCCGCCCTGCGCTCTCTGCATATAGGAATCGGCCACTGAAAAACCTTAACGGTCAACCACCAGTTGCTAGTTCTTCAAACAAAACATATTTTCACAAGACTTGAAAAAGGGACTCTATATACTAACACATCATACAAAGGAAATTGGATGATCGGTTGCATGAGTCTGTATCTGCTTTTCTCTACGTCGCCTCACCAAAATATCCTGTTCGTTTCAAACTATGTTGAGGAGTGACATGTGATTACAGCTTTCAGAGAAAACCTGACTGCTACTGAGTAATCTGCACTTACTTCCTGCACACTTGTTTATTACACTACAATGCAACTGGCCTCTGAACCTCCAAAACACAACACTGAGCAGAGTCAAATGTAAAAATGCAAACGGAGGTGTTTCTCAAAGCAGCATACACAGAGAGGAAGTGTTTGTGTCACACACACATATCCTGCTGCAGAGGCTACAGGCTGCATGACTCTGAAGGAGCACTGAGGCCAAAGATAACCAACGAACCATCTTCCTGTTCGCTGTCACACAGAGGTTACGCTCAGGAGGCCCCGCTCACATGGAAGTGTAAAGAAACGCAACACTAGAAAGGACAGGAGATTAAAAAAGGGCATTTTACACTTAATCATTATTTGCTGGTTAATGATATTAGCATTTCACTTGTTTGTGAAAGTTAAACACCTTTCAGCGTTTTCCATGCTTTCATTTACTTGTCACACAATATCAACATTGGCTGCCACATACTAATTTACAATGTTTTTTTACTATTAAAAATGCTTTAAAACACATTGAATTTTAGAGCTACACGCACACACATCGACAGCCGATCCATCTGTGAATAGCCCCTCTTTCCCAAGCACACTTTGAAACAAAACACGATCATGCACGGGAGGAAGGACTATTGTTGACTTTTCCTACAGAGAAGACAGCTGGCTGAATTACAGAGCAGAATCAGTTTACAAATGGTTGTTATCATGAACATCTCTAATATAATTGTCCAAAACTAATATATTCAAGTTAACTCTGGTAGGTTAGCCTGTCTATACGAACAAGCATGTAAGCAGCCTAACCTCAACCTCAAAAAGGCTTGATTGTCAGGACTAGCAAGCTGCACGTAGCTGCTAGTCAATATCTTTTATATTCTAGCCTTATTTTAGTTTACGTATTTTGATTTTTAGCAGGGTATTGTACCTATGTCTTTATATCTTACAGCTTTTCAAACAGGCACTGCATTTAAATCCCCTAATAACTTGTTTTCTGTAATATCTGGCAAAAGAATTTCCTGTTGATTCATAAGGTTTGTCTTAAGTTAATGCTTTCACACTAAATGTCTGCTCACTCAATTCAGATGAATATTATTTTTTTTATTATTATTTATTATTTATTTTTCCTTTATTTAACCAGGTGGGTTAATTGAGAAGAAATTCTCATTTACAATAACGACCTGGCCAAGAGGCAGCACAAAGACTCAAAAGGGGCTTACCCAAAGGAAGCAAAGACTGTCTGGGACTGGGGTATTGCGGCACAATATTTAAAAAGAAAAAAAATCTGGCCTATTTTGTTTTCGGGGATCTACACTGCAATATGAAAAAGTACAGGAATTTTGGCCTGATGACTCGAATAACTCCATTTGTGGTTTCTTTCTTTGTGGTGCTGATTTAAATGGTCAAACAAATTAGTTGTGTTGCCTTCATGTAGTGGCAACAATTGCAAGACACTGTCAACAGAGTGCATGCTTTTTATCAACATCATCTTTTCTGTAGCCGAAATATTTCCATAAAACTGACGTTGCGTTTGTTTTTACAACTAAATCTTCTTTCTCTGTGTTTTTTTGCAGTGCACGTGTGGAGCCTGGATGTCAACAAACTCTGTGTCTTGTAAATAAAGTTTTTTTTTCAAAAACTCAGTGTTCAAGAACTCTTAAATCTCAGGAACATGTTCCATCAGACTTGTCTTGCAGGTTAGTATCTGGAAACTGAGAACTCTGAGTTTTCTTTTAGCATCAAGAAGCATAAAGTTGGAGCATGATGTGTTTTAGTTCATTTGCATTCACAGTGCACCTGCAATGTGACGACTGCGCATGCACACATTGCAATGGCAATGCTGAAATGAGATATTGTGCAGACTGCGCAGTGTTTGTCTTTCAAGTATTTGGCAAACCATGAAACAACAAAGCTGTATATATTGTTCAGTTATTTATTTATCACTAAGTACTTGGCAATTAAAACATTTGCAGTGAAGCCTACTACATACGGCATTGTTTTATGTAAACTACTACCACCAACACAATCTAATTCTGTGGAAAACACTGCCTTTTACAGACCAAAGACTTTGAATTGTTATTACAGATAAACAATGCAATTTGTCTGATTCTTGTTCAAAGTTACCGGATAATAAGACACCATTTTCTAACTGCCTCTGTTTGTCAAACTGAATCCCAGAACCTGTTGGTTCTTGCACCTGGTTTTATGTGAAAGTAAATCACACCAAAAATGAAAAACTCCAACACCAGGAAGTAAACAAGTTTTCTGCGGGCTCAACTGATTGCATGCTAATAGGATGCTGTTGTAACAGCACATTTTCTTGTCATTGAGAATAAAAGGCAACCTAATCCCACTGGTCTGCTGCTTCTATTGACCAATAAATCATAAAAAAGAAGCAAGGGTGGAAATGAACACTTCAAGCACAACACTGATCCCACTAACAATGCCAAAGTGTCTCAAGAGCTACACTGCTGTCTTTCCAAACATGCCTGTTTAACACGCCAGCGGCTCTGGTTCCAATTAGTTTAAATGCTACATCCAAAGGGAGCCGGTGGAGGAGCTCCACTATATTCCTTTAATTGATGGTTGTGCTACTATCCTATTTCACAGCAGAGTTTCTGCAAAGGAAACTTGAAAAACACTTCATTAGCATGAAAAGCTCCTCTTTAATTATTCCACCGCGTTCGAGTCTGATTTACAAGTGCCATTACACGGGATGTCTATTTTGAGTTAATTTATTTAGCTGAACAATTCCTCAGTCTGTAAACTTTGGTAATGCTGGAGTTAATGCATTCTTGTCTCCAAAAGCTTATAAATAATGACATTAGCAATTGTAGTCATTAATTCTTCATTTCTTTACGCCCATTGACATGAGAAACTTTCCACATTTGTTGATTTGTTTTTCTTGCATTCATCTCTGGAGAGTTATTGCTAACAAGCTTCCATCAAGTTTTAATGAATAACAGTAACTCCACAAACACAACAATCATTGACAAATGCAAAGAAAAGTAGTTTAAATATTTGGTCATTAGAATCTAACTTAATGATTGAATCCACACTGTATTCTTTTTCTGCAAATGTATAGTAATGCACATGTTACATATATTGGATTGATTTTACTGAGAGATAAATAGGTATATGTAAATCTAAATTCTAGTTCTGGTTCTTGACAGAGCTCTGTGTCCTTTTCAGTAGTCACAAGAAAACCTTCTAATACATACAGTAGTGCTGCTATAACGTGTACATGCGTGTTCAAATGTGGACCAATACAGTGCAAATACTGTACTTGCCAAGCCAACTTGTTCTGGATTTTTTTTAAGTGTGCTAAAATAAAGTTTGAGACACAGTTTTGAGGAATTAGACCCACCCAAGCAGTTCAAGGCCTCTGCAGCTTGTGACAGAGGATGTGTCAGTTTCGGGAAGCTGAGGCGGTGATTGTAGAGGAATAGAAAGGCTTTAGAGATGAAACCCAGAGCCCAGGTCAAGGGCAGCAGGATGGAGGAGGGGCAGTGCACAGAGTCTCAGTTTAGGATGTGGTTCACTCTTCTGCTGTTTACTGATGCATGTAACGAGAAAAACAATGAGGAGGTAAGCTACAAAAATACCTTTTACAGCAGAGTGCGTGTGCATTGGAAGGCATGAATACACAGGACCAACCAGCAAAGTGAAACTGAATACTGTGTGCACAAAACTGCAAACTTCGGGTGAAGCTGCCTGAGGCAACTTTCACATGACTTGTGTAGTGTGGCAAAGTTCACGATGAAAATTTACAAGAAGTTTAAAGTCTGAATGAAAATGTGTATTCTGCTACACGCTGGGGATAGATTTACTACGACGGATCTACAAATTGTAGGCTACAAAAGTCCTGACAAATCAGTCAACAGCAGCATGAGTACCCACAAATTATCACCAGAGTATCCTCAACAGAAAATGAGCAAAATGAACTCAATCTCCAGGCTGCAACACTGCTAATCAAAATTACTAGGATGTTTTTTGTTACCTCAAGTGTGATTAAAATTACCACCCTATCCATCTAAAATGAACAACAGCTCAAACAGTCATTTAATGATGTGTGCCACAACATTTGAAAGTATGCGAACATCTAAGAAATGCCATAAATGGCATCAAACAAAGCAACTAAGAGCTCGGAAGAAACAACAATGTGCCCAGCAAACTAAAATGGAAACTGTCAGTGGCACTTATCATCATTTTCCAGATCAAATGGAAATGTAAACTGTAAGACTGGAAGTCCGTTCACATCTTTTGAGATCAGTCAGTTTCAGCTCCAGTGAACATCACAGTTGTCTTTTATAACACTCCACATCTTTATCTATCACATCTATTAAACACTTAACATTTTCATCAGACATTACCTAATCTTCATGTATCTTAATTTCCTTATCTGCATTCTATGCAGTTAGTCAGTTTGACATGAGAAACTTGGCTCATTGTCGAGTCATCTAAAAAACCATCTGCGTTATGAATGAGTTTAAAATTCTAACAGTTTTAAGCACAAAGTTGTCTAGTATCAGACCTGTCTGGAAACTAATCTGAACTTCTTAGTCATGATGACTCATTTCTTTATCTAAACCAGATAACTTTTTACTATAATTGACACAGCATTTTATTAAAATACGATTAAAGTATACATTAAATATCAATCCATTACTTATTTTGTCAATTTTACGTTCTTAAAAAAAACCATTTACTGATATGCTGTACAGATACTACGAAGGTGAGGTATTAAAAAAATAAATCAGTGCCTAATTTGAGAATTATCACCAACACTGGAGCTTTTAAGCCTTGTAGGGCTGCACAACAATGGCCAAAAATAAATAATCAGGACTATTTTAGATTCATATTCAGATCACATCTCTTTATTGATTGTCTGGACAAAATATTTTCAGTGCAATTCACATTTAAATATAAACAGCGCTGCTTTCACTTCCATGTTGTGCCACACTATTATCCAAGTACACATCCTGAATTTAGTGCATCTTCTCGAGACAAAATATTAACAAATCTGTACCTAGAAAAAAAACTTACTTGCTGAACATGTGTTTATGGAGAAACGCTAGAATTCACCAATGTTCAAAAGCACACCTCACATGCAGGCTGCAGTAGTTGCTAGCTCGGCAGCCGTGCACAGAGAAGCCTCTAGTCTCCACTCAGGTACTACAGTTTAAATAACTCAAGACACAAGCGAGACCGAAAATTACTTTGAAAAGAGTGATAAAAGGCATCCTAATGTCAGATTTACTCAAATTGAAAACATGTGATTTTATCCACATGAGCTACTTCTGGTTTTCTACGAGGGCAACATGCAAGGTTGATTAACATTTGATTAATTATGCAGCGTTAAAGCCTCATTTAGTCTCAAGATTTAGTTTTACAGCTCACACTGCTCAAAGCAGTTTCTGGGAAATATATCAAATTCATGTTTTATGTACTTGCACAGCAGCAACTCAAGAAAGTTAAGCCATCAGCAACTAAAGACCAAAATGTTGTTGACAGAAGCAGACCAATCCAAAGCTTGAATGGGACTGAATATGAATCTTGCATACATCAGGCTGCTAAAAACACAACTCCATATGAAAGCTTGTGCAGTGTCTAACTGGATGTGTAAACTTACAAAAGTTAAAAATATTTCATCTCATTAAGAAGTACTTCTGCATCAGTGAGTGCACAAATCGAAAAAACAATTAATGCATCATTGTCATATCAAAATGAAGCCTCATCATGCACAGCTACACACTTCTGCAGATGCACAAATCTCAAATGATTGCGTGTCATCATAAGGGATGTCACAGTGGGTCAACTGTAAAGCTGCTGCAAAATGACCAAGCGCCTAACAGTCGGCATTCTGAGGTATAGTGGACTGTGCAGTGTCAGCCTCATTGCATGCAATTTAACCCTTGAACTGGAGACGACCATGTGCAGCATGTGTAATGGAGGACTCCATTTAAAGCGGAGAAGTCAGGAGAACCCGACAGGGGGAGGGGGCTCCAATAAGCGCCTCTCTTCCTGACAGCCACACACTGGAGAGGGGGAGGGTTAAAAACACTGAGCCCTCTTCCTGAGTCTGCAGCAATGAGCATAATGTGATGGATCCTTCCCTTCCACCTACTTGACTCCTATTTGGCATTACAGGTTTTACACTGACACTTAACTAACTCTGGAGAAAACACACACTGTATAATAACCTAACAGGACAAGTCGCTGAGCAGAGAGCTGCCTGAAAGAACATGCATCAAATTATAGCTACAGTGGTTCAGTGTTCGCAGCCTTTTACAGAGAATCTCTCCTGACACTCAGAAAAAGGTAAGCCAATATGATTTCCTGGGTTAAACTGACTCTGCACTGTTCATCCAAACAACAAGCATTTGTACTAGATCCAAGCGCACTCATATGCAGTAATTATCCTTCCCGTTGTGAAGAAGAGGGGGGAAAAAACTACCACCCTTCGCTCTGCGGTGATAACTTGTTGTGCAAACTGCAAATGATAAATCAGGAAACAGGTTTTTCAGGAAAGAAGATTTGAGCACTGGCACGGACCTCGCGACAACACGCCATAAACTCAGCTTGTTGTAAAAGTTCTCCAACGCGAGTGTCGGTTCTGCTTGTTTATTGTACAGAAGCAAATGCAACCAGTGAGCCTAATTCTTCAACTTTATAAACAAGCATCCTGGCAACTAACACACTCTGAGTTTGCATTTATAATCCGTGCATTCCCTTAAGAGTCATTTAGCCCGTTAGCATATGCTTAATAACAACCAAATGAAGCAATTAGCAGCCTGCTGTTCTGCACGACTAAATGATCTGCACCCAAATCCCAATTTAGTACTTATCATACAGGCTCTACGCATTCATTGCCGAGTCTCCAAAGAGTGGCAAATCAGCAAGGTCTCCTAGCAACATATTTGCCCAGCTCCAGGCACACATGGTTTCAGTTAGGGGTCTGCACCTATAAACAGTTGGCCATGGCAGCTTATTGGTCAGGAAGTGCGATGTTGACTGCAAGTCAAGACAGGCACAAGCTGCTAATGAATGATATACACTCTTACAGTCTAGATATGACAACTCGGTAAAGATCGGAGGTGTTTAGAGGCCAGCAGAGAAGTGATTCTGAGTTCTTTAGGAGATGCGAATAAACTTTTTAAAGCAGTCAAGCAAAAGAGCCAGTCAGTTGAATGAGAGAGAGAGAAAGTAATATAAGAAGCCTGGATTATAAAAGTTACAGTCAGGTAGGCCGTGCTTTCACTGCGTGATTTCAAACGACAGCAGAGTGAAAGTCAAACCTCTACGTCACAACGTCGACTCACGATTTCAAAGGGCAATTCCACCGCTTAGCTGCCAGTTTTGGAATAAAAACACTAATTGGACACAGATTGATTACCTTCCAAACTGGCTGGTAGAGCCGACAGACTTTCCAGCCACAACCAACATTCTGCATCATTTGACTGGTGGCTCGTGTTAATATGAAGACCAGCCTTAACTAACACAACATGGAGAAACGCAGTCTGTCTGAACACACCCAGAGGGGGTTTCACAGTGCCAAGTAGACCACCACAAATGTCCAAATGCTACCATGGACTGAAAGGAGCTTTATAACCACACACTGCAAATAAAACAAAATTTAAAAAAACACTGAAATACCTGTCACCAAATAGTAATACTCCTGTTAAATTTGGATGCAATCACCCTGATTAAAAACAGCTTGGAGTGCAGGAAAATGAACCTCGACATGTAGAAAAAAAGCAAGAAAACCAGTTTTACACTCACTCAGTCATGTTCCACTGAAACTTTGAAACAACTCCTGTTTTACCAACAACTTTAAAAACAGAGCTGCAACTATTAATCGACCGGCAAGTATTTTGATAATCGATTTATTGGTTTGAGTAACTTTTGAAGAAAGTTAAAATCCTCTGATTCCAGCTTTTTAAAATCAAATATTTTCAGCTAAATATAATGGGTTGTGGACAAAACAAGACATGTGAAGGTGTCATCTTGGGCGTTGGAAAGACACATTTTCAACATTTTCGGACATTTCATAGTCCAAGAAACCAATCGATTAATTGAAAAACAATGATAAATCCACAATGAAAATAACCATTCTATTTAAAAGTAGGTCAAACGTGCCTCTCAGTCAGTGCTGACATCTTCAGTGGCTTCACAGGCATAAAGAATACACAACAGAGAAGTCAACATCCCGACAGGTTAAATGATCACAGGATCAAACATATCTCATCTGAACTACACCAAGAACAACAACAGCAACACCAGGGCTGTCAGTTTTTGGCTCCACCTGTATCAGTTTCAATCACAACTGTCACAAATCACAAAAAGTGTAGTTATCGCCTCAGATATTAAACACACAATCTAAAACAGTGTGTGTCTCTTTTTAGTGTAACTTGGCCACAGTTGTGCAACACTAAAACCACAGTAAGCGTTTAGACCTGAGAGGCTCCATTTGTAGTCTTTAAGGACATGATATGCACCTTTACACACATATTAGAGCTTATTACACATTAAAAGCTATTCATGACACATTAACTGGTACAGCAATTATACAGTGAATTAATATATAGCTTCATTAATAGGAATGTTTCCCTGCTACACAAAAAATAGTGTCAGTGTCGTAGGGGGTTTGATTTTGAGGCTTGTTTGGAGATAAAACCCTTCGGGTAGGAGGTTGAGTGAAGCTTCAGTTTTGTGATTTAACGTTTCCATCCACGACTAATCTTGCGACGTTTCAACGGGCAGCTCAATGGAAAAAGTAGCATGGGCTAACATGGGCTACAAAACATGTAGCGCCAGGCAGCTTAAAGATAAAATAAAACGAGCTGTAATAACCTCTCAGGAATGTTAATATTAAAGAGGACTTGGGAGAGAGTCGGTTTTAAACTTTAGACAGTGATTTGCTAACTCGACCGAGATGGGAACAGCCTCCAAACACTTCCAGCTAGCTAACCTAGCTAGCTGCCTGCTGTAGACAAAAACTTTTTCCACATCTGAAAACTTTTTCTCTCCATTTTCTTTCAAACAGAAACACGCCGTATTCACAAGCAACTTGCCTCACAAGACGCCGAAATGCTTTTTTTTTCGCCCCTCATTTCGCCCTATTAAAGCATGTATTCTTCCGGTCGCTGCTAACTGGCGAAAGCTTAATTTAACTTACCTTCCAGTCTCCGCCGCTGCTGCTGCCGCCGCCGCTCCTCCCCGGGCCGCCTTCGACACCCGAGACCGCCGCCGGACCTCCGGAGGGCCGCGGAGCTGCGAGAGGAGAAGCCGAGAGGGGTCCAGCTACTACCAGGGAGACGAAGAGCCAGCTGCACCGAGGCCCCGGGCCTTCTGTGTCCTCGAAATAGCGCTCCGGGAGGGATAGCGAGCCTGGGCCCTCCGCCGCCTGACAGAGACTCCGGAATACCTTTTTGACAGCTCCTCGTCGGTCGCCCCCCCCTCCCCTGGACGGCCCTTCACTTTTCTCTTTTTCCTCACTTCCAGCAGATACGAATCAAAATACTGTCACAGAATATGGCGGCTGCTGAAGCAAGCTGCTATCGCGAGAAGAACACTTGTTTTTCTTTTTTCTTTTTTTTTTCTTTCTTTTTTTTTTTTCTTCCTAAATTTCCCAAAGTTATGCTGAGGGAGGGATGAGAAAGTTGCAAAATAAGCGGAGGTGCTGCAGAAGATGCAAGCAAAGGAGAAAAATAAAAAAGAGTTACTGGAGTGGAAATGATGCAAGAGATGTGCAAAGTAATAAAGAGTGCATGGATGCTTGTTTTGGCTTGTTTTGAAACAGTGACAGCAAAAAGGAGTTAGAGTGAGTGTTGATAAAATGGGACATATTCTGGACATTTATACTCAGTTTACAGAATCACTCCAAAGCCTCACCTTCTAACGTAATACACTTCTAGTAATCTATTTATTGTAATACACAGAGGGAAAAAAACAAAAGAATAGATGATTTGTTCAGCTTCTTGGGGGAAATTCAAGACATCCAGTAGCACACACATGTTGCATACAAGCTAGACAAGTGAACAAAGTACAACATTATGTGCAATTAATATGGAAATCAGAGAAGTACCAACGAGGTGCCTAAAATGCTGGTGTTTACAAAAATGTGCAAAATTAGTTAGTATTTACAATAAGGTACAAAATTGGTGTTATTTACTAATTAATAATCAAAGAACTGATATCTTAGGAACACTTAATGCAGATGCTACTGGCACAATGGGACACCGCTTATTTTGTTTTTAAGAAAAGAAAGAAAGACAGTAAACAAGATAAATAATGTCAACATCTTTTGCTAGATATTGCTCAGAAAAAAAAGTAAATGACATAGCATAAGAAGTGCAATGTCTAGTAGAAAAGAAAAAAGATGTTGAACATAAAATAAGTCAACGAAAGTAAAAAGTGATGTTAGCTGAGATAATGAAAGTAAATGAAGTGAAATAAATTATTGTGCCTGAAAAAAGAAAATATTGCAAATTTTACTGACAATGTTGTACATGAAAGTGAAATATTACACGTCATCCAAGTATTGCACATGAAAATGAAATGTTACAAGATGCTGAAACTAATATTACAAACGATATTTACATTACTGTTCGGATCCAAGTGTCTGATGCTTCAGCTGACAAATAACCTGAAAATACAGCAACAAGTGTGAATGTATGTGATGTCCTGTCAGCTCTTTGTACCCATGTGACCCTTTACACATTATAAAGCATAACTGTCCCATTTTAACAATACCCACAGTGATATATATGAACTCTGTGTTTTTATGTAATTCATCGGAGACAGCAGCACTGACACATCAGCATGTTCTTGTAAATCACTTCTTAAAACTAATTCATACAGACTTGTTTCTATGTGACTCTCTTTTTGTCTCTTTTGCTGTGTATTTTGTGTGCTTTTATTATTCTATTCATATCAGTTGATGTTTGTTCTATTCATTTATTTATATTGAAATTTTATATGTCTATGTGTTTTTGTTTATTTTGCATCTTTTAGTATGTTTAACTTTATTTCTACACTTTTTTCTTCTCTTGTCTTTTTTTTCTTCTTTCTGTTTGAGCTGACTGGGTTTCTGCTGTAATATTGTCTTCCTGAGTATGTTCCTTGTTTTTGCCTTGTCTGTGAAAGCATTTTGTTAACTGTTTTTAAAAGCTACTATATGATTTTTGTTTTTTATTTTTATTTTTTTAACTATCATTATATATTTATTGACAAAGCAAGACTGGTTAAACAGCCTTCATGTTTTTGGAAATGTTTTTTTTTTCTTTTTCTTTTTCTTTTACATCAGTGGTTCTAATTCTTGTTAATCTAATTGGCTGCTCAGCAGGATATCCAGGATTTACTCTGAACTTGGTGGAGCAGCGTTCTCATATTTTGCACCCTGGTCCTTGAATAACCTGCAAAACTCACTGCAGCTTCATGATTTAGTCTGAGCTCAAAGTGCTTAATTTCTATCCTGTTTTAATAGCTGTCTCACTCCATTCTATAATCTTAGTAACATTATAAATGTGTGCCTTCCTGGCCGAGTCTCCCTCGTCAAAGAGATTTTAATCTCAGGGGACTTCCTGGGTAAATAAATGTTCAATAAATAAATACACTGATCTCAGTTTGTCTCACTTCTATTCATAAAGAAACCAGCTGCAGAACAGCTGAAGCTGTTTTGCTCAAGCAGAGGTGTTGCTTGGTGTTGATTTGAATCTGATAACTCAAGTTATTTCAGAGGGACATGAATATAAAACGGGAGATATTGATCTGTCTGCAAAGTGACTTTCTTTATGTGCTCAGCCCATGTTGTCATTAATATCACAGTGAGAGCAGGATAGTTTGGTATTAGTCTTATTTATGATGATTTACAGATATAATCATTTCAACAGTTTCCCTGAGGTTTACACCGAAGGGATCAATACAGTTTTATTCTATTCTATTCTTCTATTCCATATGTGATAGTGTGCAGTGGAAACACCTTTATAAATACATTTTATTTGATGGTAATTAGGTTGACAGACCTTTTAAACAGTCCAGGAGAGGAAATGCAGTCACAAAGAAATACTTAATAATAATCCAACAGAATCTATAGCTGAAGAAAAAAGCTGTCCACAGTCTAATGATTACTTATCTTGTAACTTACAATCAAACAATAAAATGTGTTTTTATTGCTACTCAGCTACCTGCTGTCATATTCTATTAGTTACTTTACTGATTAAAGAGGTCACGTTCTATAAGGGAGGCATCTATACACACAATAATATCACTGCTGCAGATGTCAGGCTGTGAAGCTGCGAAAGTGAAAAAAGAAACATGTAATAAATCACTTTACATGACAAGGAAATATTTTGACTTGATAAACAGATCAGACGTTTACAAAAAAGTGAAAAAATATCACAAACTATACTATTGTCGATGGCTTTAACACTTGATTGGATGATGGATAAATAGATTCTGAGTTTTTTTTTTTTTTTCAATACTCTTATTTTTAGGAAACAAAAACAAAAACAATGCATGATTGTAGCAGCAGTTTTATCATCCACACAATAGAGTCATCCCAAAGTAGGGTGCTTGTGAGTGTAGACAGTTCTCTTTCTGCAGGAACCGACAAGACAAATTGTCCCTTTAAATAACCAAGCAAATCTTCTGTCAACAGAAAGCTTGATGCATCTGTTGTATTTTAGATTTCTTTATTTGGTTCACAGCATGAAAGACCAGCCGTGTCGCAAGAGCACAAAGTCGAGCTGGACTCACCACAGCGTCCTCGTATTGACGCCGTGTAGATTTGCTTTATTTAGCCGTTTTACATTTGGGTGTCAGACATTAACACTTCCACCCCCAGAGGAAACAACACATTCTGTAGTCCAGTGGGACATACAGCAGAAAGCTACTTTCATTTACAGCCACAAATTAGGGCTGCAACTAATTACTCTTTTCACTATTAATCTGTCAATTATTTTCTCGATTAGCAGTTGTTTGCATTTTAAAATGTCAGAAATGGTAAAAAAAAAAATGTCCATCAGTGTCCTAAAGTACAAGATGATGACCTCAAGTGTCTTGTTATGGCTACAACTAAAAGAAATTTAGTTTATCCTCTGTCACAGAGGATGTAAATAAACAAATAAACAAATAATCACATTTTTGAAGTGGGAATCATACAATTCTGAGTTGGTTCCTGAAAATGACTCAGACTGATTAAGTAAT
>NW_007579334.1:79857-85488 GCF_000690725.1 Stegastes partitus | reverse complement strand
TAATTTACTAATTTAGATAAACCTTTTAAGTTGTAAACATTATTTGGCTGACAAAATAATGCTGGTAAATGCATCAATCATCATGTGTGTGGTTTAAACTCAAATTAATTAATTAATTGATTTATAACTAAATTCAAGTAGACATAGTCTAATGAAACCAGCTTGATAAATAAACACTAAAATACAACTGTGAAACACAAGCATAAAGTTTGTGTAGTCGTTAAAGCTCAGTGTGTTGTGTCTAATGCCTCTAAACTGGCTCTGAAACTTCTTAGGTTGGACTTTTGAGAAAGTTTCAGCGTTGACATGGAATCCTTGATCCCTCACTGTTGTTTGAAATGGCTCATTTATTGTTGTTTATCGGTGGATTTGTGCAGAAGCAGTTCAAGACGTTATGAGAACCGAGGCCTATAGTGGTGTAATGATACTTGTGGCAAAACAAGACTAGAGGGCCTACCTTGTTATTGGCTGCAATATCTTAGCAAACTCATGCTGGATTATTTTGATCAGTGCAACAGCAACAGTCAGACAGATTAGATTTGGACCTGCAGAACTCTCCATGGTGCACAGAGTCAGCAGGCCAAAAAGATAAGTGGCAAAAATCTGGCAAGTGAAGACCAAATCGGAGGATTGTAAACACACTCTGCTCGACCACTTAAGCAGAAGGACGTTCTGCCAGGTAGAGAGTGTACCAGTGTGAAGTTTGTCGGCATGAGCTCAGTTTTTTGTATCAGAATTCAGCAGCATTTAAAGTAACACAAACACATGTGACATTTGGTTCAGAATAAAACATCTCAACAACTGTTTGATGGATTACAATAAGATTTTGTGCAGCAATCCTCAGATTTGTTTTGGCCGTTTTTCAGTGGAAAGCAACTAACTAATTGGACAAATTGCCATTAAATTTGGTGCTGCTCAATATTTAGAACTCATGACTTTGACCCTTTCAATGATAACATAAAAAAAAACAGAGAACTTTTATTTTGAAAAACCACTGCAACATGACTCAGACAAAACAATGCACATTAATGCAAAGAAGCATTAAATTGGTGCATGAAAAGTCATCAAATTACACGATATAAAATGCTTCATGCCTAAAATTATACAGAAGTACATGTGCATGACTGTAGATTTTTAGTCTTGTTACTCTTATTTTGTAAATTTGGCTTTCAACAAACTATGGAATGTGGGTGTAAAACAAACACAAAAAGCAATTAAATAGACCGAGTTTAGGTTTATCTTGTAAAGCTGATTTTATAGAATTCCGAGCTCAAGACTAAACATTTAAAATCAAATTAGTAATTCAAATTTCTCGTATATATAATTTAAAAGACACTTTGCAACAAATTTAGAATGAAGATTTGATGGGAGTCAGCCATCCAAGTCCCAAAGTGACTCAACTTTCAATGACGTCAAACAACAACGAGTATGAAAAAATTTTAATAATAAACTGCTCCACTATCACCTCAGGCCAGTATGAAATTTCACTTGTTTTACAGTTTTTGATGTCACATGATAAAAACGTTACTTCAAAGACCTTTTCTGCCCACCAAGAATCCATCACGTCCTCCAGTTTCCACTTGCAATGTTTCACTCACTTTTTCAAAAAAATAAATTACACACTTTTTCATTCTGCGTGGACATCATAAACAGGTGTCCCATTTAATTTTCTTTAACAACATAACTGATGTCTCCTGCTCTGGCTGCATTAACCCACACATGGGTTGAGTGGGAAAACAGACGCTTGTGGGAACCCTCGTGAAAAAGGACGGCGCATTTGTTCTTCAGTGAACCGGGTGGAAACATATGGCGTCTCGTGTGTCGGCGTAATGCAGTGACTCACTCACAAATTGTGGCCTCTGCTATCTCGCACAGACTGTGACCCCTTGACTCCGGGTCTGAAGCCCAGAGAGCCGAAATTCCCCCTTCAGTGCAGGCGGCAAACTGACAGCACAGTGCAGCCTCTTATCTTCGGCGTTCTTATTGCTCCCCACAATGCCTCGAACGCTTTGTGACGAGCTGGTGGCATGAGGAGGCTTTGTGTCAGGCCAGTGAATCTGAAAAACAAACGCGGCAGCATCAGAATTCTTGAGAATTTCCAGTGACTTAACCTCATGAATGTGGATGCAATTTATGTCTTCTTCCAAGCTGCCTAACAAGTGGAAGTGGGCTTAACAACAACCAGCCCGCTCCTGCAACATTTCCGCACACTGCAGCTCCATTTTCCCGTATGCATGCATACCATACTGTGACGCAGATTACAAGAACGGTGGTGCAAAAGTTTAATAAAGTTCAACGTGCAGCAGCAGCAGCAGCCTGAGAGAAATGTGCTGCTGCAACCGGCCACGCTCCTCAGCTAGGCTTTTTGGAGCAAGAAGGCCGGCCACCCACATTCTTGGCATGGAAAGAGGCCCGTTTCTCACGGTCTGAGGACAGCTTGTCATGGGTCAGCAGTTTAGATTTAGCTCCGCAGAGGGTCTCCAGTCATTATTCCCCTCTTAAGCAAACTTCTGTGCTTGTCCACTGGCCATTTGGAGAGAGGCTTATGCAGCCGCTAACAAGCTCGACGCAGAGCTATTAGGGACAGGAGGAACAGTAGGAAGTTGTTCTATTCTCAGACATGCAGAAATGACATATGAAAGTGCAAGTGTAAGCAGGTGCAGCAACACGTATTTCATTACTGGGAATAAACCTATAAATGGTGAAAAAGTTCTTAAAAACTTTCCATTTCCAATTCTTAATAACAAATTTATTTTGATGCATAAACCCAGCTGGATCTTCTTTAGTCTTGCCAAAGTGTTTAAAAATACAATACATAGAAAAATCTATCCTGAAGAGAATAGATGCAGATATTTGTCAGATAAATCAAGTGTAATCCAGAATATCTGAGAATCCCCTTTCCACCTTTTCAGCATTGCATATTGATCAATATGATGACACTTTTCTGACAAGAATTTAGGAAAAAATGACTCTTTCATGTCAAAGTGAAAGTAGATGTCTACAACGTAATGTCAATTAATTAGAAAATATAACATGTAAAAAAAAAAAAAGTGATTGCATCAGTAATTACAGCTTTTAGAGTGACTCACATGATTTAACACAAATGCAGCAAATTGGTGCTAGAAGTCACACATTTAGTGAAATATATAGATCATCTGAGTGCAGTTAATGTGTCTCAAGTTGTTGTTGTATAAAGACACCTGTATATGGAAGTCACTGGTGGATCAGCTATACCTACACCATGAAGACAAAAAAAACATATCAAGCAACTCTGTGGAAAGGTTGCAGAACAGCACAAGGTGGGGAAGAAACTGTCACAGAAAATCCTTTTGAGTTAAATCCATCGTTAAGAAATGGAAGAAATATGGCACATGCATGAATCTACCTACAGCACGCCGTCCTCAAAAAGGAGTGAATGTGCAAGACTCTAATGTGGTCACCAAGACACCTGTGACTTCTCTAAAAGAGTTACAAGCTTGTGCAAGTGCATATAGCGGAGACATGAGGATGAGTGTTGCCTCTCGCTGAAACATCAAGTGATGATGGTGAATGAACCCGATAACTACGACTGTGAGGATTTCACTTCAGTATCGTTGGACATTGAGATTGACATTGATAAAATGCAGATGTGCTCTTTGTCCGTGGCATACCACACCGCGAACATCTACCTTATTGTGTTCTCCTGCACGATGCCAAACACAACATCTGTTCCGTACAGCTGAATGTGAGATCCACCGGTGCAAAAGATCGTCCTCATTCTTGCTGTTGTCCAACCAACATGAGCAGTCGCCCGCCGGAATCAGCTACTACATCATCCTGCCATTAGACGTGGAAGACGAGATCGCAGACCAGCTTCCCTCAAGTGATGTCTCACACCAGCAGCAGTCTCTGTAGCCAATCACGAATAATTTTGCAGATGGATGAGCCAGATGTGACAACACTGGGCTCAGGTGATGACAGCTGGTCTGTAGTCAGTCTGGTTTCTTAGACAGTAAATGGTGGAGTTGTGGACATTCAAGTGACTGGCTACGACCTGAACTAACATTTTAAGGTGTTTCTTAATCTTAACAACAGAAATGAAATTGTTTAGCTTTTTCTGATTGTCAGAAAAAAGAAGACCATTTGAATATTCAGTAATTGAAACCTGTGTAAGGTTTTCAGGACAACATGTATGAACGTCTATGTGCGCTAATTGAAAAATTTAATGTAAATGACTTTTGGGTGAAATATGTTTCTAATGTTCTGTGCCATGTACAAAAATATAACAAACCTTTTTTTACATATTAGTGTCGAAGCATATTTAACTGAACAAGATGAAACAAATAAACATTAATCATCTGAATAAATTTGTAGTCCAGAGTCGGTGTGCAGGCTTTACAACTCGGGTTATGTAAGAGTTTTATCTCACACACAGCGCTCTCTACATTGATGAGAATCTTAAACTAAAGCCAAGATCTGGTGCTTTCGTTTAATATCTATATCATATTCCAAACTGAATGTGCTGAGAGCCTGAAAAACAAAAGAACCTTCACGTCATAGTCCTTACTTATGCTGTTTTCCAGTGGAATTGCAGCTGTAAGTGAGGTACATAGTACACATGTGATATATGTAGTAATTATATGCCTAAGCTAAGATTTACAACTCCTCTTTGAGGATTTGCATGTAAGACGGCATGATCCTTTGTTATAAGAGAAAGCAATGTTAACATATAGTACACATAAGGCAAAAACACCAAAACAAATCTGATCTTATACATGAGAGAAAATCGGTGTTTTGTGTCTGCTTTTAAGTAATACCAGTTTTAGATGACTCAGCATGCACAGGATCGACACCGGACTCAGTTGTGGGGCAGCTGCTTAGTGTTTCAGCTCATCTAGTACAATATGGTGACTTATTCCACTCCCAGAAAGCCTTGTCAGCTGTGTAATGAAGGCATCATACCTTTTTAGATTTGGAGTCTCAGCTGAGAAGGGCAGCACTGGACAGCACTTTTTTGTGTTTGTCAATTTCCCGAGACATAAGGTTTTCAAGAAATGCTGAAAAAAAAAGAAGCAAAACAGGGACGCACCGATTCCCACACACGCCTTCAGATGCTGCTAGAACAGAAAGAGAATGTTTAGTTGGAAGTAAAAGGTTTTCATCTGCAAAACAAGAGTAAGCCGCAAGGAGGACAAACTCATGAAAACTTGGAAGATAAGAAAAACAAAGCATCACATATTACAAAAAGATAAAAATGAAATCAACTTTGCTGGTCGTATCTGAATAAAACAAGATAATGCATGTGTGAAACTCTGCAAAAGAAACAAACTGCATCAGACTCAATAGGAGGTAACAGATAAGGACACAAACACAGACCGGGTCTGTTTTGAGCCGAGTGGAGAGTTTATTACTAACAGGCAATTGAAATGTCAAGGTCTGTGGAGTGTAAGCATCAAACTGTGGTTGGAGACTGCTCTGAAAGCAGACTGGGAGTGAGTGGTGTGATGGCGGCGCTCCAGACACCGATCTCCTACCCTTAAGGTCAAACTGACACTCTGCGGATGGGCCCAGCACTTTCCAACCAGAGCTGCAGTGGATAGAAGGGACACACAGCTCTGCCTGGTACTGAAGCAGAGCTAAAATGGCTGCTTT